>NW_017670548.1:263583-289673 GCF_001879085.1 Nicotiana attenuata
GTTTTAGCAATCAGGAGCCCGCCTGGAGAACGGAGGCATTAATTTCAAGTTTTAGCAATCAGGAGCCCGTCTAGAGAACAGAGGCATCTATTTCAAGTTTTAGCAATTAGGAGCCCGCCTGGAGAACATAGGCATTTATTTCAAGTTTTAGCAATCAGGAGCCCGCCTGGAGAATAAAGGCATGTATTTCAAGTTTTAGCAATCAGGAGCCCGCCTGGAGAACAGAGGCATTTATTTCAAGTTTTAGCAATCAGGAGCCCGCCTGGAGAACAGAGGCATTTATTTCAAGTTTTAGCAGTCAGGAGCCCGCCTGGAGAACAGAGGCATTTATTTCAAGTTTTAGCAATCAGGAGCCCGCTTGGAGAACAGAGGCATTTATTTCAAGTTTTAGCAATCAGGAGCCCGCCTGGAGAACAGAGGCATTTATTTCAAGTTTTAGCAGTCAGGAGCCCGCCTGGAGAACAGAGGCATTTATTTCAAGTTTTAGCAATCAGGAGCCGCCTGGAGAACAAGGGAATACATTTATTTCAAGTTTTAGCAATCAGGAGCCCACCTGGAGAACAAAGGCATTTATTTCAAGTTTTAGCAATCAGGAGCCCGCCTGGAGAACAGAGGCATTTATTTCAAGTTTTAGCAATCAGGAGCCCGCCTGGAGAACAGAGGCATTTATTTTAAGTTTTAGCAATCAGGAGCCCGCTTGGAGAACATAGGCATTTATTTCATGTTTTAGCAACCAGGAGCTCGACTGGAGAACAGAGGCATTTATTTCAAGATTCAGCAGTCAAGAGCCCGCCTGGAGAATAGAGGCATACATTTCAAATCTTAGCGATCAAGCGTCACTCGGAGAAACGACAAAACATCTCATATCACAATTCAAGGCAACAACAAAAGAGTTTCATCAGAAGAATACAAGTTCACAAGGCAACCAGAACTACAAGAGCAAGTTTGAAGACATAGATAGGATTTTTGTAATTCATAGATCATAGCTTAGTCTAGCTCCTTTTTATTTTGACGCGTTGTAATAAGGGGGTTCAGTAAGCAGTAGCAGCAGCAGCAACAACAGTGAAGCCACAGCTCTATGGTAGTCCCAGCTACTAGACCTTCCCGAACTACTCTGACCTGATTCCTTTTTAGCCAAGGATATGTAGGCAACCTCAGAAGCAGGGTGCGGTCAAACTTTTCAAAAATGCTTTACACGGAGTATTCAAACGGGCAAAAATCGCTCGTATTTGCTCACTTATCTTTGCACGAAAACTCTTCGTGTTTCCGAGCAAAGAGGGGCAGCTGTGAGCACGTGATTTTTTCCCTACATGAAGATAACTCCTAAAAATAGACCAAAAATAATTTTTATTGATTTTTAGGATTTTTTTTATTTAGTTGCATTTCATGCATTTTTAATATTTTAAAATCATAGAAAAACCAAGGAAAAATTGTCATGTTTTAATTTCATGCCATCTTAGGCTTAATTTGCATTTAGGAATTTAATTTCATAAGTTAATTGCATTATCAACAAAAAGTACAAAAATATACACTAGCTTTAATCATTTAGTTTAATTAATTAGGTCTTTTTGCAAAAATAAATCCAATTAGACTTAATGTGGCCATTTTTGAAAGGTCCAATAAACAAAAGGGTTAGTCTTGCCTTAAATTCCAAATTGGGCTAGCTTCACAATGACTCAAATTTCCACCCCACCCCAGCCCATGACCCGAACCGACCCGCCAGCCCAAATCCCCCTACTTAATACCCTTTTCTCTTAGACACGAAAGGAGGAGATCAGATACTCCCCTCTTTAAAAATACAGGGTAGCGGCGCAAATGAGGGGAGAAGAGCCTCTCTAACTGATTCTCTCACTCTCACGATCTCATTCTCTTCACACTCCCTCACCTCCCACCAGCATAAACGATCACACACACAAAAAATAAAAACACCCCAAAGGCAGAATCGAATTTCACAGCTTAAAAGGATGAAGAAAGTAGTACTCAAATTCCAAAAATCAGATCTGAAAACAATAGAAAATTGAAATTGTTTGGATTCGAAATTGTTTCTATTGTGAATTCGGAATAATTTCTGGTACATCGCTTGAACTCTCATTGTTTTGTTAGTCGATTGAGATTGAGGGTGGTTTGAATTTATCACTGGGAGTCCGTTTGGTTCAGTCCGAGATTTCTGGTATCATTGTTGTGTCAGCTCTGTTGGTTCGCCGCTGATTTCGAAGTGCTTCGTCTGGCTTTCAAATTTTTCTTCCTTCGATTTGGGACTGCTGCTGTTGTTGTTCTTGCTCTGCTGATTCATCCGCTTATGCCCGTATTTGGTTATTTCAAGTTCAATTATAAGCTATCTAGGTACATATCCTTGAACTTGTATCATTACTTGATGGAATGTTTGAAATCTTAAGTAATTTTTGCAATGGTTCACTCTTATTTTGTGAGTATTTTTTGACAGAGGTGCTCGTTTAAATGTAATTTGGAGATGTTTGGTTTGTCTGTGATTCAAATATTTAAATGTACCTCCAATGTTATCAATTGATATCTGTCGTTAATTGGGTTAGCAAGCATGTTAGTAAACTGAAATTTCATACATCCTTATGTCTCCTGTCACTGATGATTGTAAATTCATTAGACGTTTCTTTGCTAGTAATTAATGTGATTTGCCTCTATGCAAGAACATTTTTGTTCTGAACGACTTGCAAATACAAAATGGTCTTAATTGCATCAGCGGTTCCAGTAGTTGCTATATCAAGATGCCATTCTTGAAACTGTTAAAAGTTCTTTATCTCATGTTTTTGTATGGTCAAATAGCTGAAGCATTGAATTTGTGTGTTCACTTTGCTTCTCTGGTTGAATGGTTGATCGTAATGGTCGCACAATCCTTTCTAATTCTTTGATTGAGATTGAAGTCGTGTAATATGCCAATTGAAGTATAAGCAAATTAGTTCTCATTTATTTAATAGTAGTTGAATTGAAATTGACTTTAGTCTTGAACTAGTAATATAAATTGGCCTCATTATATTTATATCATCGAATAGCTTACCCTTTAAAATAAAACGAAGTGCGCCGTGCCAAATAAAATCACAAATTGCGTTGCCCTCTTTAAATACTTATATTAAAATACTTACAATTCGGGACGTGCCGTTTAGCGAATTTTCACGGCCTCCCGCAAAGTTAATAACACGTTAGTCGCTTTAGGCGCGTTCTTTAATAATCTTACCTTCCTAAATTCGGGTGTGCATTTCATGCGACCCAAATCCAAATCCCAAAATATTGAATAAAATGTGTCGAGGATCCGGGTGCATTTCATGTGACGTGATCCGAAAATATGTTTTAAACGACGTTCAATTTCTTAAAAATAATTAATTAAAAGCGGTAAACAATTTTAAAATTGCACTATAGGATGACATGTTTAAAATCAGATTTTAGCCAAATATAGCAGTTGAGCGACCGTGCTAGAACCACGGAACTCGGGAATGCCTAACCCTTTCTTTCGGGTTAACAGAATTCCTTACCCGGATTTCTGGTTCGCAGACTGTAATACCGAGTCAACCCTTTCCTCGATTCAGAATTCTAAACCGGTGACTTGGGACACCATAAATCTCCCAAGTGGCGACTCTGAATCTTTCAATAAAATGAATCCCGTTTCAATTGTCCTTTAATTGAAAAAACTCCCTTTATTATACCCTTCCGGGGGTGTAGTAAGAAAAAGGAGGTGTGACAACTGTTACGTCGACATCCGCTCATCAAGGAGAGGGGAGTTCCGCCTCTGTTCCGCGTTCGATCGGTGGTACACCGTCGATACCCGGCGAGCGGGCCTCGAGGTGCTTTGTCTCGAGGAAATACTTTATGTTGGAGAGACCCCCCAACGTTCAAGAACATCGGGAGCATGCGTCGAGGTTCATCTCATCAGCAGAGGAGGAACACCTCGAAATGATCAGAAAAGACTGCGGATGGGGAGAAGCTGTGGTACTACAAGTACTTTCTTCTGAGGAGATCATCATGACCTATGTCGAGGGGTTTTTGAGCGTGTATATGCGTACCTTTGCGTCGGGTCCTCCCGACCGGGTCGTGCTTGAGTTCTGTTGGAGATATCGGGTTACCTTGGTGCAGGTTCACTCGTTCCTTTGGAAGATAGTGCAGACGATAAGGTACTTTGCAGATAAGGCCGGGCTCGAATTTACCCTCTGCCATCTTGTGAGGTTATATCGGCCGCTGCGATATCTCGGTTTGATTACTCTGTAGCGTCGATCCACCCGGTCTTCTACCGTTAACAGTGAGGAGGACGCTGACCGGGGATGGATGAGCCGGTTCGTTCGAGCTCGGACGATCGATATTATTCCTGGAGAGTTTTTGCCCTTTCCCGAGAAATGGAATTCCACATGTAAGTGTCGTACCTATATTTTTACCACTTTGACCGGAGGCGAGCTCTATGAAGATATTTTTCTATCATATTTTTTGTAACGACTCCTTGGCTGCCGGACGAGGTCCCTAATTTGGTTGGATGCTCTCGTAAGTTGGCAGCTTGTTCGACCCATGATAGGTGCAGGTGGCGAGACCTGTCCAAGGGGAGATGGGAGGCAAAGCATCATGGTAGGCGTTTGGTGGCTTATTTCCCCAACGTGATACTCTCCTTCTTAGCACACTAACTTTGCCACCGCAGGTATTGGAGATTTCTCCGAGGTGAGGACGTGCACACTGGGGGAGGAGGAGAGATTGCTGATCTCTGAGTCGAGGTTCGATGATAAACGGAAAGGGTATCCGTGATGTGCGAAGGCTCGCAGCGGGGCGAGTCCCTCTTAGCGGATCAAAAGAGGCGGTTCGACCGATCATCCGGCTTCATAGACTTTCGTTTTCGAGAGAACATCCCGTTTAGGCTGAAGGTACTTCGAAGGGACAAGAGCATGTAGTGCATGTTTCTGTTCATACCAAAGGCACTTCGAGGGACACTAAGCCATCGGACATTAGCTTGGCCTTTGGCGAGGCTCCACGGCTAGGTTTATGGTAAGCTTTAGAAGCTGTCATAGGATTATTCCGGTCTCATACTCTTCCTATCTCATCGAATTTTCTCTCGTAGGCCTTCGACAGGATTAAGTCCGAGCTGCTCCGCTATGAGGCTAGGTTGCGGAAAGCTTCAGATAAGGAGAAATCCCTTAGGCTCGTTTGTGCAAGAAAGGAGAGCGAGCTAGTATCGTAGCGGCGTGAGGCAGATCGAGATCGGGATCGCGAGAACTGCCTCGTATGACAGGTATCTTGCAATTCATGTTAACGTATGTTCCTCTATTTATCCTCGGAGATTAATGTTTCAATATTCCAGTTGGAGAGCAAGACGGAGGAGCTGGGGCGACTTTGGGGCGAAGTTGGCCAGGCCAAACATGAGTTCAACGAGCTACAGGCTCATGCAGATGCCCAAGTTGCGGCCAAGGAGAGTGCTTTGGCTAAGGTTTCCACCCTTGAGGCGTAGATTTGAACTGCTCGTGCGAATGATTCTGTGCCAGCGAACTTGATAGCGAGGCTCGAGTCCGGGCTTTCGAGGCGAGGGCCAAGGTGGTGAATGCCCGGGCCGAAGTTGTAATGAGCGGCACTAGGGCAGACCAGAAAACGGCGAACTATATGAAGAGTGCTACCATTGCCAGAGGTGAGCTGAGGAGAACTCTCGACCGTGCGAGCAGCAGCAAAGAGTATGCGAGGTGCAAATCTCGGAGGGAAACTCTGGAGGAAATTCATGCCAGGGGCTTCGATCTTTTGGAAGCGATCGAGCAATCCAAGGTGGAGGAATACAATGCCAAGTTCCTTCTGTCCGATGCTGAAGATGGCGAGGACGGGGCCATCGGGCTATAGTCCCAAGAGGGGGACGTTTACTTTTTTCTTTGTCTCTATGTACATAGTTCTCATAGTGCGCTGTAAACGGATCTTGTATTTTATCATTGTATGAATAAGAAAACCCTTGCGACTTTATTTCTTCCATATCTCTTTTTGTCTCGTATTTTGCTAGGTAAACTAGTCTTTGATTTGATTGGAATCCTTAGATTCGTGATATGGCCCTGGGGCTCATTAGGCCGGCTCGTAGGCTCTTGCGCGCTCGGTCGATGTGACCTCTTTCGTGTAAGCTGGCGTTTGAGCTCTTATGATTTTTGCCCTGGGACATTTTAAGTTAACTATTTTGGGTTGAGTCTCCGAGTCGGGTTTCGACTCGAGCTTGTGCGACCCTCAAGTTTTCAGATTTGCATGGGCTGGCGATAATAGCTCTTACGCCTTGGGTCAAAGCGACCTCTTATGTGTAAGCTGGCGATAGTGGCTCTTATGCTTTTTGCCTTGGGGCATATTCAAGTAACTATTTTGGGTTCAGTCTCCGAATCGGGTTGCAACTCGAGCTCATTCGACCCTCAATCTTTTAGATTTGTGTGGGCTTGAGACAATGGCTCTTGCGCCTTGGGTCAAAGCGACCTCTTATGTGGGCTTTACTTTCCCTCGTTAAGGAGTTTTTGCGATAATTTTTGCCTTACTCTCCGACGGTTCGAGAAAAACCTCGATTACGAGCCATTTTGTGGCGATGATTGAGCACCTCGGGAGGTTTGGCTCGGAGGCTGAGTATCTCGAAGCCTGTGATTTGGAGCTGACATGGTCGAAGCCCTTTTGCCTATGTCGAGGGTAGCCTGTTTAACCGGTTCTTTTTGAAGTAGATTCGAAGTAATTGAAGGCCTGTTAGTTTGTAGCGACGGTCGGGCGTCCCCGAGTCGCGTTAGTTTGGCTGGTACAGCTTTATGACCGTTGTCATTTGTGCTTGGCCGGAGCCATTTTTGATCCCAAGTGAAGTAGTTTGGGCGTTTATAACGAGGGTATGCCTTTTTAGGGGTCTTACAAGTTCGATATATAGCCTAAACTTTGAGATCGGGTTTATGCCTTTAGCAAGGTCTTACAAAATTTTCATGCCGTTAAGGTCTTACGGTATTTAGATACTTGGTACAAGTATGGTTCATGCCTTGCTCGAGGTCTTACGGATGTTGCCACATGGTACAAGTGTGGTTCGTGCCTTGCTCGAGGTCATACAGATGTTGCCACTTGGTACAAGTGTGGTTCATGCCTTGCTCGTGGTCTTACATATATTATTGCTGCCTTATGTAGGTCTTACGAGGCTGAGTATGCCCGCTCCGGATCTTATGGCCTCGAGGTTTTTAATGAATGGAGATTGGTGACAGTCCCCGAGTTATCGAGGGTGTTCTGGCTCGGAAGCCGCTACTTGTAGGCTTGGTATTGCCTCGTTGAGGACTTACGATTTTGGCGATTCCGACCCTGAGGTCCTGCGATTTTTTGAGATTTTGACGCCAGTCCCCAAGTATTCATGACACTTTCGGCCTTGGAGTCATTTTGTGATTTTCATGTTGCCTCGGTGAGGACTTATGAGCTTGGAGTCCCGACCTGGAGGTCGTTCAGGTGTTGAATTATCGACGCCAGTCCCCGAGTGTCCGAGACGTTTGACGGAGGAATCATTTTTTGTGAGAATGCCGAGTTTCTTTGGGGTGTGAAATGCTTTGACAAAAGGTATTCTTCGATTACTTGGTAAAAGTATACATGTTTTCGCTGTTGGGGTCTTGCTATACGGACACGGTTCGTTCGACCGTTTGGCCCGGTACATCATTTTCCTATCGGGACCCCATTTGGCGTTTCTTGGTTTTTCCAATGAATGGCCTTCCGGGGGGATGCCACGCAGTGTTCACGGTTGATTGCAAAAGAAGCCTTGAATACTTGTTGAGTCTTCCATAGGTAGCATGTGGATGTTGCCTCGTTAAAAACCTTGCCGGTAAAAACCCTTTTTGGGATAAAAACTCGGCCGAAGGAAAAGAGTGCAACGGATGCTTTAATACCTTAGGGTCTTTGAGCCGGATTAGCGTCTCGACTGCTTCAATCGGGCGCCTGCATAAGAGTTAGTGAGAAATATAAAATGAAAAGGGAGATGGTTATACATCAGTGGCGATGGCAATTTTGGACCTTGGTATTCGTTCGGCGGACGCGGTACGGTCCTTTATTCGGATACAACCGAGAGCGTGTTTTAAAAGATTGTGTGAATGGTATGTTGCGGCTCGTCTGCCTTGTTCTTTTTGGTTGTTTCTCTTTCCCGAAACTGGTTTTTGGCTCGGTTGCTGAGGAATTCCCGAAGGTGACCACTGTCAGGTAACCGGGCCACTTCCTCCCGGAGTTGTCGGCAATCCTCGGTCCTGTGTCCGTGCATGTTGTGAAATTTGCACACAAGGTTATCGTTCCTTTGTGAGGGATCTGATTGCATAGGCCTGGGCCACTTGGCGTCTTTGATTTTGCTGATGGCGAAGACAATATCCGATCTATCGATGTTGAAGTTGTATTCTGCCAAGCGAGGTGCCTCTGCTGGCCCCACGTTCCTACCGAACCCGGATCTGCTGATCTGTCCCCGAGGATTCTATCCTCGATCTATCCTTCGATCATTTCAAGGTGGGTTACACCTCGGGGTGTTCCTTCGATCTTCGATGTATGGCTGATATCTTTCTTTGTTTGGCTTTGGCTCCTTCGTCAGGAGCCTGCTTGGGTACACCGAGCCAAAGGGGGCCCTCAAGTTGTCGTCCTCGACCCTGATTTTCGACTAGTATCAGTTATAACATCCGACCAAGTCACGGCAGGATATTCAATCAGATTCTCCTTCAGCTGCTTCGATGCCACCGAGCTTCGCTCATTCGGACCTTGAGTGAAGGCCTATACTGCCCAGTCGTCAGAGACCGGCGGTAGTTCTATTCTTTCCATTTGAAAGCGAGATACAAACTCTTGCAGCATCTCGTTTTCACTTTGCTTGATTTTGAAGACGTCGGATTTCCTGGTGGCCACCTTGATGGACCCGACATGCACCTTTATGAAGGAATATGCCAGCATGGTAAATGAGTCTATAGAGTTTGAGGCCAATTTATGGTACCACATCATTGCCCCTTTAGAAAGTGTTTCTCCGAATTTTTTCAGCAGGACGGACTCGGTCTCGTCGTCCTTCATGTTGTTGCCCTTTACTGCACAGGTGTAAACGGTAACGTGTTCATTGGGGTCCGAGGTACCGTTGTGTTTCAGAAGCTTTGGCATTCTGAACTTCTTTGGAATGGGTTTCAGGGCCGCTTCCTGTGGGAACGGCTTCTGCACGAACTTCTTTGAGTCTACACCCTTCAGGATCGGGGGCGCTCCTGGAATTTGGTCAACCCTGGAGTTGTAAGTCTCGACCTTCTTATCGTTGGCTTCTATCATTTTCTCGCCCGATTCGATCCTTCTGGTGAGGTCCTCGAGTATCTTTACGATGACGGGATCGGCTATCGACCCATTATTGCTTGATCTCTCCGATACATGTTCGGTCGGGGGAGCTGTCCCCGGTGCTACTGTGCTAGGAGTTTTCTGGTGACTTTGCAGCCGAGCAATAGCCAGCTGTTGTGCCTGCAACATTTCAAAAAATAACATGAAAGCTAACTTCCCGTTCTTCCCGAGCTGGGGTTTTTTGGGCTTCCTGTTGGTCGCCTTGGTGTACGCTCCTGTTAGTGTCACACCCCGAATTTGAGGGACATGACCGGCGCCCGACCGGGTAGCCCCGGTCAAGCGGACCTGGGTGCCTTTCCTTACCCACGTGTCACCCCATGTTTTCCTTACTCAATATTCCAAGAATTAGCCGTATAGTTAAGTTAGAACATCCTTTTTCAAAACATACATGCGTACTTAATAGTTAATGAAATTACAAGTTCTTTGCCCAACATATGAACATAGCCTTACACAAGTTCTTAACCACATCTACTGTCTACGGAGCCTCTAAAAGTTCAACAGGATAATACAGTATTTGCCGGTAACAAAGCTCCGGCTATACCTTACACAAAAATCAAAATAAAACTCCGGAAACAAGCGGCCTGAGCCACGCAGGGCCCCGAGGGGAAGGGGGCTCACCAGAAAGCTGATGGAAGACGAAGGGGAGCTACGATCGGTGGACTGGAGTACCTGCTACGGATCCACCTACAATCATAACACGAATGTAGCGCCCCCGGCAAAAGGGACGTCAGTACATTTGAATTGTACTGGTATGTATAACAAACTTTACCCTAAGTAACCTCAAACCATACACGAATAACAACAATAGAGGGAAACAACAATTGAATACACACAAGGAAAAAAAACAATCAAGGCAAACAAGTTGACAATCTCTCCTTTTCCCCATCATCATTTCCACATTTTCAATTTCACAATGTTCTCATGTTTCATTTCAATAGTGATATCGATCACTTTCCATCCTTATTACCTCGGCCACCCTTATCACCACAACCCACACCTTATTACTTCGTGTTGCGGCGCGCAACCCGATCCCACCGAACAATCACAATTCACAGACAATAGCACAACAACAACAATTTACAAGGAGAACAGCAACAAGTTTCAGGAATAACAACAACAAATCCCAATAACAACAGCAACACATCACAAAGAACAAAAACATAACTCACACAGAGTTTATATGACTATCAATGCCATTTCCATCTTTTCCAACGGCCCGTTGTACCATTTAAATCACAGCAATAATTTTCCACAGCTAGGCACAAAGGATGTTACCACAGTTATTTCAATATCACCAATTTCGATTCCTTTCCATCATTTATTCCACAGTTCTTACCACATAACACATTCGCAATTACAACTTGGTTTATTGCCATTTACTTGCACAACCATATCGGACGTCTTAACCAACAACGTTTAAGGCACAACATTGACATGAATTCACAAATGGTTTACACAAGAAAACACATACTACTCACAAGAGTTTAACTTCACAACTAATCCATGAAGATATCACATACCAAGTATTTGGACACCAAGCATGGCGATTTTACAACGGTTAAAGTTAGCCATACATACCTGGAGTTGAATCCCTTTTTAATTTCTACTTCCAATTCACCAAAAATCTAGCAACGGCAATATAGTGCACAAATTAATACTCGTAACTTAGAATTCAAGGTTCAAAACCACTACCCGAACATACTTAGGTTATCAACCCCTTCTTTGTACAAGTCTTTGCTCCCACCCAATTACTCCTACTAGGTTCTAGGTTTTAATAATCATGCATGCACAATTTTAGCCATTATTTCCAAGAACCAATGCATGAGACGCCCCCCCTAGTTTAAACCAGAAATTCAATGAAAAAGGGTTTGGGATTTTACCTGCAAGAAAGAGGGGGATGAAGATAAGCTTGAGATTTCCCGGCCCGGATAGTTTTGAAGAATCAAATTTTGGAGGAGATGACTTTCTCTCTCAAGACCCTCTCTTCCTCTCTCTTATTTTGTGCAGAAGATCGTTAAAGAATGAGGGGTTGGGTGTTTTATTACAAAAGGGGTCGGGTTTTAAAATTTAGAAAAATAGAAGCCGAGCCAGATCCGCGGTCGCATTCTGCGATTGCAGAATCGAAATGCGGTCCGCAGAAGTGCCCCCAAAACTCTGAGGGGTCTGTTTGGGTCTGCGACAGGAATGCGGTCCGCATTCCTGTTATGCGGTCGCATTATGCACCGCATAACTGACCTTCACAAATCCTTGAGGAATTTATGCGACGATTATGCGGTCCGCATATTGGTTATGCGATCGCATAATAGACCGCATTTTTAACACTAATTTTGACAATTTTTCTGCTTCACTCTGCGGCAGAAATGCGGTCTGCATATTAGATCTGCGACCGCATTCTGGCCGCAGAATTGCATTTTCCTGGAAAATTGATTCTTTTGATTTTTAAAAGCTTAGATCAATACCAAGGGTCCGAACCGCGGCGAGCAAGCTCGCCGCAAAGAGTTCTACGCATTCCTGACACATATTCGGAGTCGACACCACAAGATACTAGGTTTTAAGCCAAAAATCTTTTTACGGGACCTCACATCCTCCCCCACTTAAAATCATTCGTCCCCGAATGAGGACCTATTTCAAACCTCTCAGTATTTCAAAGATCAGTTGGTTTTGAAAACATGTTATGCAGATTCCTACACCTTTCACTATTTCCCAAATTTTTATATTTTTTTTTTTTGCCAGAGTTTCCTTTGTAATTTGGACATTTCTACCTGACAGAGGGCCCCCGAAATACAAATTCCAAACACCATAACATAATTACAACCATTCTTACAACTGTCATATAATTTCCTACCTCAACGATTGCACACATATGATCTCTTGATACGTTTTGCTTATGAATCAGTTATTTCAATGAGTTTCACATAATTTAGCCATTTCAACACATTACAAGCATACAAGTAATTCATTACCAACTTATACAACCATTACTTGATTACTTAACACAAGAGGCTTTATAAGGCTTTCATTTACCAAAGAAATGTTCACATGACTTGAAACAATCCCTACACCTATAAGTCTTGCACAACTAGAGGGACCTCACTAGCATTTAGGTAGGAATCAACTTGGACTCAATGGTAGTTGTTTTAGAGATAGAAAGGTCACATAATTTCTTCTAGACTCGATCAAATAGATGGGGATATTTCTCCTTCATTTCTTTCTCCGCTTCCCACGTAGCTTCCTCAATTTGTTGACTTCGCCACAACACCTTAACTGAGGCAACTTCCTTATTTCTCAATTTACGGACTTGTCTATCAAGAATGGCAACCGGAACTTCTTCATACGACAGCTCTTCATTAACCTCGATAGACTCGACTGGCACGATGGTGGATGGATCTCCAACTACTTTCTTCAACATGGACACATGGAACACCGGATGCACTAATGACATTTCGGAAGGCAATTCCAACCTATAGGCCACCTGCCCTACCCTTTGAACGATCCGGTACGGCCCGACGTACCTAGGATTCAACTTACCTTTCTTCCCAAATCGCATAACTCCCTTCATAGGAGATACCCTCAAGTACACCCAATCATCAACTTGAAATTCCAATTCTCTTCGACGAACGTCCGCATAGGATTTCTGGCGACTCTGAGCAGTTTTCATCCTTTCCTGAATGACTTTAACTTTCTCCACAAGTCCTATTAATTCTGCCTCACCCACTTCAAACCATCCGATCGGAGACCTGCACCTCCTTCCGTACAATGCCTCAAATGGGGCCATTTGAATGCTAGCATGAAAGCTGTTATTGTAAGCAAATTCTATAAGTGGCAAGTGATCATCCCAATTACCTTTGAAATCCATGACACAAGCCCGCAACATATCTTCAAGTGTCTGAACAGTCCGCTCCGCTTGACCATCAGTCTGTGGATGGAAAGCTGTGCTAAGATTCACCTGAGTACCCAAACCTTGCTGAAATTTCTTCCAAAAATTAGCTGTGAACTGGGCCCCTCGATCCGAGATAATAGAAAGTGGAGTGCCATGAAGCCTTACTATCTCCTTGATATACAACTTAGCATATTGTTCTGCAGTACCGGTGGACTTGACTGGCAAGAAGTGAGCTGATTTGGTGAGTCGATCCACTATTACCCAAATTGAGTCGAACTTGCATTGAGTGCGAGGTAATCCTACTACGAAATCCATGTTGATCATCTCCCATTTCCACATTGGTATTTCCATAATCTGAGTTAACCCACCGGGCCGCTGATGCTCAGCCTTCACTTGCTGACAATTCGGACATTTAGATACAAAGTCCGCCACACCCTTCTTCATACCGCTCCACCAATAAATCTCCTTGAGGTCGTGATACATTTTCGTAGAACCTGGATGCACGGAATACCTGGAATTATGAGCCTCCGCCATTACCCTCTCCCGAAGCTTATCCACATCCGGAACACACAGCCTACCCTGACACCGCAATACACCATCCTCGTCGCCAAGTGAAAATGCCGAAGTCTTGTTACTCAAAACTGCTTCCTTCATTTGAGCCAATGCTGGATCGATAAACTGCTTTTCCTTCACTTCCGCTACGAGTGACGATTCTGCTCCATTATGTACCATAACATTCCCCTCGTCGGATGTCGAAATACAAACCCCTGGACTGGCCAATTGATAAACCTCCTGAGCCAAGGGCCTTTGATCCACTCTCAAATGAGCCAAACTACCCATAGATTTCCGACTGAGAGTGTCGGCCACCACGTTCGCCTTCCCTGGATGGTACAAAATGTTCATATCATAATCCTTTAGTAATTCTAACCACCGTCGCTGCCTTAAATTCAATTCCTTCTGCTTGAACAAATACTGGAGACTCTTGTGGTCTGAGAACACATCCACATGGACCCCATAAAGTTAATGCCGCCATATTTTCAAAGCAAACACAACTGGCGCAAGCTCCAAATCATGCGTCGGATAATTCTTCTCGTGATTTTTGAGTTGCCTCGAAGCATACACTATAACTTTCTCATGTTGCATCAACACACACCCCAAACCAACCCTGGAGGCATCGCAATAAACCACAAATCTTTCCGTGCCTTCCGGCAAGGTCAATATTGGTGCCGAGGTCAACCTTGACTTTAGTTCCTGAAAACTTTTCTCACAAGCATCGGACCATTGGAACTTAACCATTTTCTGCGTCAACTTAGTCGATTGGGAGGCGAGGGCAGAGAATCCCTCCACAAACCTCCGATAATACCCTGCTAAACCTAAGAAGCTACGAATCTCCGTCGGGGTCGTGGGTCTAGGCCAATCTTTTACTGCTGCAATCTTCTGGGGGTCTACCTGAATCCTTTCACTAGAAAAAACATGACACAAAAAGGCAACAGACTCCAACCAAAACTCACATTTTGAAAATTTTGCATACAACTGGCGCTGATGAAGAGTCTGCAGAACTGCCCTGAGGTGACCGGCATGATCCTCCCGGTCGTCAATAAAAACAATCACGAAGGAGTCTAGAAATGGCTTGAAGACACGATTCATAAGATCCATAAAGGCTGCCGGGGCGTTGGTTAGCCCAAAAGACATGACCAAGAATTCAAAGTGGCCATAGCGAGTTCTGAAAGCGGTCTTGGGAATATCCTGCTCCCTAATCTTCAATTGGTGATACCCGGATTGTAGATCAATTTTGGAGAAGAGCCTTGCACCTTGCAATTGGTCGAACAAATCATCTATTCGAGGTAGAGGATATTTATTCTTGATGGTGACTTTGTTGAGCTGCAAATAATCAATACACATCCGGAGCGACCCATCCTTCTTCCTGACAAAGAGACCGGAGCACCCCACGGCGACACACTCGGCGTATGAACCCCTTTTCTAATAAATCCTTCAGCTGCTCCTTCAACTCCCTTAACTCCGCTGGAGCCATTCTGTATGGTGGAATAGATATTGGCTTCGCATGTGGCAATACATCAATCCCGAAATCAATCTCCCTATCTGGCGGAATCCCTGGAAGCTCGTCCGGAAACACTTCGAGAAACTCATTCACGACTGGCACGGACTCGGGGGCAGACACTTCTGAAGTGGTGTCCGCTACCCGGACCAAATGATAGATACATCCCATCTTAATCATCTTTGAAGCCTTAAGGTAGGAAATAAACCTGCCCTTCGGCACCACATCGTTCCCTTTCCACTCGATAACAGGCTCATTAGGGAACTCGAGTCTCATGACTCTCGTTCGGCAGTCAAGTTTAGCAAAGCATGAATAAAGCCAGTCCATCCCCATAATCACATCAAAACCACCATTCCAAGCTCGATAAGATCGGTCGTGGTAACGCGACCACATACCGTGACAACACAATTCCTATAAACTCGCGCGGCTGTAATAGAATCACCAACCGGAGTCGATACAGAGAACGGCTCATGAAGTTGTTCGGGTTCTACCCCAAAGCTTGAAGCAATGAATGGGGTGACATAAGACAAAGAGGACCCCGGATCAATAAGAGCATAACAATTAATGGCCTGAACAGACAAGATACTTGTAACCACATCTGGAGAAGCCTCTGCACTCTGACGACCACTCAAAGCATAGAACCGGCTGGGTCCACCTCTACCACGAGCCTCCACCCCTAACAGTACCACGGCCTGCTGGGGCTGGAAGACGCACAGATGGTGTGGCGACTGAAGAACCGAGCGACTGAGCAGATCCCCTACCCATGCCCTGACTGGGCACACGACAGTCTCGCTGAATATGACCTCTCACCCCGCATCTGAAACACACCGGGATATCCAAGTAGCAAGTCTCTGTATGAAATCTCCCACACTTGGGGCATGGAGCCCTCCCCTGCTGCTGTGATCTCCCTCCTGAACGACCGGACTGATGGGGTCTCCTACTGTCTGAACCTGGTCTCATGTGGTTGCTCTGCTGATAACTGTGCAGAGATGGTGGTGCGCTCGCTGAGGACTAAGCATATGACTGGGATGGCCCTGATGACCCTCTTCCCTGAGCTGATCTCCCTGAGTGACCCGCTGATCGGGCCCTGCTGCTATTCTCCCTTTTCGCCCGAATCTTCAACTTCCTAGCCTCTGTGGCCTGAGCGAATCCCACAATCTTTCCATAGTTCATATCCGAGTGTAGGGCCGCTGTAGCAGCCTCATTTACTACCAAGGGACTAAGGCCCTGAACAAATCGCCGAACTTTAGCTGCCATGGTCGACACTAACTGAGGAGCATACTTGGACAATCTCACGAACTCCATGTGGTACTCCCAAACACTCATACTGCCCTGCTTGAGGGTCTCAAACTCAGTGGCATGGGCTGCTATTGTCTCAACAGGCAAGAACTGGTCCATGAACGCATCTACAAACTCATCCCATCTGGCCGGAGGTCCTCCCTCCCCACGGGAGTCCTCCCACATCTCGAACCATGAATACGCTGCTCCCCTCAACCTGTATGATGCCAATTCAACTCCCTCCGTCTCTAAAGCTTTCATCACTCTGAGGGTCTTATACATTTCATCAAGAAATTCCTACGGATCGGCCTCTGGGTCTGTGCCTAAGAACTCTGGAGGGGCTAACCGCAAAAACTGGTTAACTCTGGAGCTGGTAGAATCTCCCTGTCCGCTAGAGGATGTAGGGGCATCCTGAGATCTCTGGGCCTGAGCGGCCACTAGCTGGGTCAACATGCGGATGGCTCCCCTAAGGTCCACATCAGAAACCTCGGGACCAGGAGCTGGAATGGTGCCAGATTCAGGAATATCGGAGGGAGGGATGGTGGCACCCTCTGCCGCTGCAGGATCAGGAATATGCTGGTTTGGGACAGACGGGCCAGGTAGGTTCAAGGCCGGGGAGTCACTCTCACCCACGGCATCAGGTACATGATTCATAGCCTCACTCGGGGTGGCATTGGCCCCAAGGCCGAGTCTAGCTCTCTTTTTAGGTGCCATTACTAAAAAAAAGTCCGAAACAAAGCACGAGTTAGATATAGATACTTTCACACTCCACTTCACCGCACGATACAGAATAACAAAGAAGTGGGAAATTTCCTAAATGTCCATGCAGCCCCCCACTTATAGATGTGGTCGACTTCACCCCGATAAGTAGGGCTCTACTAGACACGGCTCCGAGACATCCTAGGACTCTTTTAAACCTTAGGCTCTGATACCAAGTTTTTCACGCCCCGAATTCGAGGGACATGACCGGCGCCCGACCGAGTAGCCCCGGTCAAGCGGACCTGGGTGCCTTTCCTTACCCACGTGTCACCCCATGTTTTCCTTACTCAATATTCCAAGAATTAGCCGTATAGTTAAGTTAGAACATCCTTTTTCAAAACATACATGCGTACTTAATAGTTAATGAAATTACAAGTTCTTTGCCCAACATATGAACATAGCCTTACACAAGTTCTTAACCCACATCTACTGTCTATAGAGCCTCTAAAAGTTCAACAGGATAATACAGTATTTGCCGGTAACAAGGCTTCGGCTATACTTTACACAAAAATCAAAATAAAACTCTGGAAACAAGCGGCCCGAGCCGCGCAGGGCCCCGAGGGGAAGGGGGCTCACCAGAAAGCTGATGGAAGACGAAGGGGAGCTACGATCGGTGGACTGGAGTACCTGCTACGGATCCACCTACAATCATAACACGAATGTAGCGCCCCCGGCAAAAGGGACGTCAGTACATTTGAATTTTACTGGTATGTATAACAAACTTTACCCTGAGTAACCTCAAACCATACACGAATAACAACAATAGAGGGAAACAACAATTGAATACACACAAGGAAAAAAAACAATCAAGGCAAACAAGTTGACAATCTCTCCTTTTCCCCATCATCATTTCCACATTTTCAATTTCACAATGTTCTCATGTTTCATTTCAATAGTGATATCGATCACTTTCCATCCTTATTACCTCGGCCACCCTTATCACCACAACCCATACCTTATTACTTCGTGTTGTGGCGCAACCCGATCCCACCGAACAATCACAATTCACAGACAATAGCATAACAACAACAATTTACAAGGAGAACAGCAACAAGTTTCAGGAATAACAACAACAAATCCCAATAACAACAGCAACACATCACAAAGAACAAAAACACAACTCACACAGAGTTTATATGACTATCAATGCCCTTTCCATATTTCCCAACGGCCCGTTGCACCATTTAAATCACAGCAATAATTTTCCACAGCTAGGCACAAAGGATGTTACCACAGTTATTTCAATATCACCAATTTCGATTCCTTTCCATCATTTATTCCACAGTTCTTACCACATAACACATTCGCAATTACAACTTGGTTTATTGCCATTTACTTGCACAACCATATCGGACGTCTTAACCAACAACGTTTAAGGCACAACATTGACATGAATTCACAAATGGTTTACACAAGAAAACACATACTACTCACAAGAGTTTAACTTCACAACTAATCCATGAAGATATCACATACCAAGTATTTGGACACCAAGCATGGCGATTTTACAAAGGTTAAAGTTAGCCATACATACCTGGAGTTGAATCCCTTTTTAATTTCTACTTCCAATTCACCAAAAATCTAGCAACGGCAATATAGTGCACAAATTAATACTCATAACTTAGAATTCAAGGTTCAAAACCACTACCCGAACATACTTAGGTTATCAACCCCTTCTTTGTATAAGTCTTTGCTCCCACCCAATTACTCCCACTAGGTTCTAGGTTTTAATAAACATGCATGCACAATTTTAGCCATTATTTCCAAGAACCAATGCATGAGACTCCCCCCCCCCCCCTTAGTTTAAACTTGAAATTCAATGAAAAGGGTTAGGGATTTTACCTGCAAGAGAAAGGGGATGAAGATAAGCTTGAGATTTCCCGGCCCGGATAGTTTTGAAGAATCAAATTTTGGAGGAGATGACTTTCTCTCTCAAGACCCTCTCTTCCTCTCTCTTATTTTGTGCAGAAGATCGTTAAAGAATGAGGGGTTGGGTGTTTTATTACAAAAGGGGTCGGGTTTTAAAATTTAGAAAAATAGAAGCCGAGCAAGATCTGCGGTCGCATTCGGCGATCGTAGAATCGAAATGCGGTCCGCAGATGCGATCGCAGAAGTGCCCCCAAAACTCTGAGGGGTCTGTTTGGGTCTGCGACAGGAATGCGGTCCGCGTTCCTGTTATGCGGTCGCATTATGCACCGCAGAACTTACCTTCACAAATCCTTGAGGAATTTATGTGACGATTATGCGATCCGCATATTGGTTATGCGATCGCATAATAGACCGCATTTTCAACACTAATTTTGACAGTTCTTCTGTTCCACTCTGCGCTAGAAATGCGGTCCGCATATCAATTATGCGGTCGCATTTTGGACCGCATCTTGACCTCAAGTTTAACCAAACCACAGCTTCACTATGCGATAGGAATGCGGTCCGCATACCAGATCTGCGACCGCATTCTTGATCGTATAATGGCATTTTTCTGGGAAATTGATTCTTTTTGATTTTTAAAAGCTTAGATCAATACCAAGGGTTCGAACCGCGGCGAGCATTCTACGCATTCCTAACACATATTCGGAGTCGACACCACAAGATACTAGGTTTTGAGCTAAAAATTTTTACGGGGCCTCACACTTTCCCTCTTGAGTTGTCCGCTCAAGGGTACCAGTCTAATACCGCATAGAAACCTTATTCTGTTTTAACTGTGCATGCATCATTGTCAAACCTAGTCGAGTCAGTTATGTTGTCCACATAATGACTCCTTAAGATAGCCTTGTCCAAAGTCCACTGGGTTTCCTTGGAACCCAAACGGACAACACCATATTCTGTGCATTTATTTGGAGAAATAAGTGCCATCATGCTAATTATTGGTTTAAATAGTCGAGTCCGGTGGGGTAAGGGACTAACACTTTGTTTTGCAGAAAATGAGGCACGAAGTCCCCAGATTCGGCATGGTAACCCACATTCACCCAAGGTTGCGAAGCTGGTGGGAAGACCTTCACTCCAGTGACCAGACTCTCGTCCGAAAATATTTGGGGAACATACCCTCTCTTTTGGAAATCCAACCTGACAACAAAATCATAGAGGTTGCGACCTTATTTTGGGATAGTGATAGATCAGTATTTCGATTTGGGGACCTGGAAATGACCCCACTGCTCGAAGAAATAGGTGGGTTAGCTGGTATCCCTTGAGAGACCCCGGGTTTGCTTATGCCAGAAAACCACAAGGGTAAGGGTTTCCTCAAGATGATGGGACTGAAGAAAAACCCAGACCTGACCTGTCTGAAGGATTCTTATATCCCTTTCGACTATGTATGGCCATAGTAAATCCTACCGCACCTACCCAGACGAATTCGCCCGCACATCATTGGGGCATATCCACATGAGGGTCTTCATCTTTATGTTCTGCTTTTTGGGAATGATAGTGTTTCCTATGAAGAAGGCTAGGATCCATACAAGACTAGCCATGGTCACCAAGACATTAATGGAAGGGATTGGAGGGCAGCCTTTTAGCATAGTGCCCATGATTGTTGCTGAGATCTACCGAGCCTTGGAGAACTGTCAACGAGGGGCCAGTCACTTCGAGGGTTGCAACTTACTACTCCAACTCTGGATTATAGAACATCTTCAAAGGGGTCAATACCGTCAAGAGCTTCCACGAAGGCCGTGGAACGATCATATAGCCTTTCACCATCCCAAGAGAATGAACTATATGCCCAACATGTTTGCTCAACCGAGAGACGCTCGAGGATGGGTAGAGTTGTTTTAAAATCTGAAGGAAGACAAGGTGCAGTAGATGTTCGAATGGTTCCCCACTGGAGAGTTCATCGTCCGCTCTCGAGACGCTCCATTCCTTATACTCACTGGTCTAAGGGAAACTTATCCCTATGTCCCTTTCCGAGTCATGAGGCAGGCGTAGAGGAAGCAGGTCATACCAAAGGTCGAAAAGATGAGTCATTTCAGGGCCGATTTCCAAGACGACGATAGCCCATACAAATGTCAAGCTCAACACATATGGAATAGCAAGATGATCCCGGAAAAGGATTCCATAGAGCCTGATAGATACCATGCCGGTTACACCCCATACTATCTAGGTTGGCTAGAAGAAGATCATGCTGGGTTAGGACAGCCCGAGTCTGTTCGAGGTCACAGGGTTATCGACGAGAGGGCTGAAATACAGGTTAAGTACAACCAACTACGCAAGAGGATCAGGGAGTGCGAAAGTGAACATCAGGAAATTCAACAAGCAAATCAAAAGTTGATCGAGGAATGGAAGGATATGGTTGTCAGCGCCAACAAGCGACTAGGGTATTTGGAGCGAGCTTTGGTAGAGCTGGAAAGGAAATTCATCCAGAGGATCGAGAATTGCCAAAATGCTGAGGGAAATGAAGGAGGACATTTGGATAGGGCTTATTTGCTGTTGGGACTGCGTGAGCTGGTGAAGCTGTTCGATGGAGCTAAAGATGCCGAGTCTGGGGAAGGTCCTTCGGGGACCAAGTAGTTAGGAGTCTCTTTTCTTTTCCGCTTTAAAATGTAATAAGGCCAATGGCCATTAGTGACACTTTACTTTCTGCAATTTTAGTGTCGTTTTGGGGATTCGTGTTATTTTTATCAATAAAATGAGGCATTTAGCATTATAAGTTCTCCAAATCAACTTGTCGCTAGGCCTACCTCAGGCACAACGAGGCACCCAATTTAGGACACGATTTATATTTTTGCACTATGTGTTTTAATATTGTAACGTTTTTTTCCATAACCTTCACTAACTTGCTACCTTTTTTGTTTTTACTTTTGTTTTATTCCCCTCCCCCAAAAAAAAGTTAGTTCGTGCACTCCGGCATCATCATCCTACTCCACAAGATCTAAGGGCCCTCCACCTCCTCCTCCTCCAAGTCCTATCAGAAACAAGAGCAAAGCAAAAATGGAAGACTTGAACAACATCAGGAAGGAGAACTCAGTTGAAAGGGTAGAGGTTCCTCAGGGTATTCAGGTTCCCAAAGAAAGTGCCGCCCAGCTCGAACAGAAGTTACTGAAATTTCAAGAAGAACTGGACCATGTTCGGAACTTGGCAAGCTTGTCATTCTCCCTCACTACCCCAGACATCAACTTTCCCAAAGCTCAAGATCCTATACCTCTACAGAACATCCCGAAGCGACAGAAGCAACCCGTTACCTATCAAAATTGCAACACATGTCACAACGCCCCGCTCCTCATTCCTGAACCACCAAATGATCATCCTCACCACACCCCCATCTATGTGGAAACCATGCCACAATACACTTAACCCATTTCAAACACACCGGAGTCTGATGACAAAGACTCCCTCATCAAGAACCTGACCGCTGAGCTCAAGAAACTGACAAGCCGAGTCCAAGGCGTTGAAGGAAACAAAGGTATTGAGGGGTTGAATTATGAGGACCTTTGCATTCAGCCAGACGTCGAACTTCACGAGGGGTACAAACCTCCTAAGTTCGAGATGTTTGATGGCTCAGGGGATCCTAGAGTCCATTTGAGGACATACTGTGATAAGTTGGTCGGTGTAGGAAGAGATGAAAAGATTCGCATGAAGCTCTTCATGAGAAGTTTGGAAGGTGATGCTCTATCTTGGTACATTATCCAAAACCCCAAGAAGTGGGCAAGCTGNGGTACACCCAAACACTCATACTGCCCTACTTGAGGGTCTCAAACTCAGTGGCACGGGCTGCTATTGTCTCAGCAAGCAAGAACTGGTCCATGAACGCATCTACAAACTCATCCCATCTGGCCGGAGGTCCTCCCTCCCCACGGGAGTCCTCCCACATCTCGAACCATGAATACGCTGCTCCCCTCAACCTGTATGATGCCAATTCAACTCCCTCTATCTCTGAAGCTTTCATCACTCAGAGGGTCTTATACATTTCATCAAGAAATTCCTGCGGATCGGCCTCTAGGTCTATGTCTGAGAACTCTGGAGGGGCTAACCGCAAAAACTGGTTAACTCTGGAGCTGGTAGAATCTCCCTGTCCGCTAGAGGATGTAGGGGCATCCTGAGATCTCTGGGCCTGAGCGGCCACTAGCTGGGTCAACATGCGGATGGCTCCCCTAAGGTCCACATTAGAAACCTCGGGACCAGAAGCTAGAATGGTGCCAGATTCAGGAATATCAGCGGGAGGGATGGTGGCACCCTCTGCCGCTGCAGGATCAGGAATATGCTGGTCTGGGACAGACAGGCCAGGTAGGTTCAAGGCCGGGGAGTCACTCTCACCCACGGCATCAGGTACATGATTCATAGCCTCACTCGGGGTGGCATTGGCCCCAACGCCGAGTCTAGCTCTCTTTTTAGGTGTCATTACTGGGAAAAAAGGTCCGAAACAAAGCACGAGTTAGATATAGATACTTTCACACTCCACTTCACCGCACGATACAGAATAACAAAGAAGTGGGAAATTTCCTAAATGTCCATGCAGCCCCCCACTTATAGATGTGGTCGACTTAACACCGATAAGTAGGGCTCTACTAGAAACGGCTCCGAGACATCCTAGGACTCCTTTAAACCTTAGGCTCGGATACCAAGTTTGTCACGCCCCGAATTCGAGGGACATGACCGGTGCCCGACCGGGTAGCCCCGGTCAAGCGGACCTGGGTGCCTTTCCTTACCCACGTGTTACCCCATGTTTTCCTTACTCAATATTCCAAGAATTAGCCGTATAGTTAAGTTAGAACATCCTTTTTCAAAACATACATGCGTACTTAATAGTTAATGAAATTACAAGTTCTTTGCCCAACATATGAACATAGCCTTACACGAGTTCTTAACCCACATCTACTGTCTACAGAGCCTCTAAAAGTTCAACAGGATAATACAGTATTTGCCGGTAACAAGGCTCCGGCTATACCTTACACAAAAATCAAAATAAAACTCCGGAAACAAGCGGCCTGAGCCACGCAGGGCCCCGAGAGGAAGGGGGCTCACCAGAAAGCTGATGGAAGACGAAGGGGAGCTACGATCGTTGGACTGGAGTACCTGCTACGGATCCATCTACAATCATAACACGAATGTAGCGCCCCCGGCAAAAGGGACGTCAGTACATTTGAATTGTACTGGTATGTATAACAAACTTTACACTGAGTAACCTCAAACCATACACGAATAACAACAATAGAGGGAAACAACAATTGAATACACACAAGGAAAAAAAACAATCAAGGCAAACAAGTTGACAATCTCTCCTTTTCCCCATCATCATTTCCACATTTTCAATTTCACATTGTTCTCATGTTTCATTTCAATAGTGATATCGATCACTTTCCATCCTTATTACCTCGGCCACCCTTATCACCACAACCCACACCTTATTACTTCGTGTTGCGGCGCGCAACCCGATCCCACCGAACAATCACAATTCACAGACAATAGCACAACAACAACAATTTACAAGGAGAACATCAACAAGTTTCAGGAATAACAACAACAAATCCCAATAACAACATCAACACATCACAAAGAACAAAAACACAACTCACACAGAGTTTATATGACTATCAATGCCATTTCCATCTTTTCCAACGGCCCGTTGTACCATTTAAATCACAGCAATAATTTTCCACAGCTAGGCACAAAGGATGTTACCACAGTTATTTCAATATCACCAATTTCGATTCCTTTCCATCATTTATTCCACAGTTCTTACCACATAACTCATTCGCAATTACAACTTGGTTTATTGCCATTTACTTGCACAACCATATCGGACGTCTTAACCAACAACGTTTAAGGCACAACATTGACATGAATTCACAAATGGTTTACACAAGAAAACACATACTACTCACAAGAGTTTAACTTCACAACTTATCCATGAAGATATCACATACCAAGTATTTGGACACCAAGCATCGCAATTTTACAAAGGTTAAAGTTAGCCATACATACCTGGAGTTGAATCCCTTTTTAATTTCTACTTCCAATTCACCAAAAATCTAGCAACGGCAATATAGTGCACAAATTAATACTCGTAACTTAGAATTCAAGGTTCAACACCACTACCCGAACATACTTAGGTTATCAACCCCTTCTTTGTATAAGTCTTTGCTCCCACCCAATTACTCCTACTAGGTTCTAGGTTTTAATAAACATGCATGCACAATTTTATCCATTATTTCCAAGAACCAATGCATGAGACTCCCCCCCCCCCTTAGTTTAAACCAGAAATTCAATGAAAAAGGGTTAGGGATTTTACCTGCAAGAAAGAGGGGGATGAAAATAAGCTTGAGATTTCCCGGCCCGGATAGTTTTGAAGAATCAAATTTTGGAGGAGATGACTTTCTCTCTCAAGACCCTCTCTTCCTCTCTCTTATTTTGTGCATAATATCATTAAAGAATGAGGGGTTGGGTGTTTTATTACAAAAGGGGTTGAGTTTTAAAATTTAGAAAAATAGAAGCCGAGCCAGATCTGCGGTCGCATTCTGCGATCGCAGAATCGAAATGCGGTCCGCAGATGCGATCGCAGAAGTGCCCCCAAAACTCTGAGGGGTCTGTTTGGGTCTGCGACAGGAATGCGGTCCGCATTCCTGTTATGCGGTAGCATTATGCACCGCAGAACTGACCTTCACAAATCCTTGAGGAATTTATGCGACGATTATGCGGTCCGCATATTGGTTATGCGATCGCATAATAGACCGCATTTTCAACACTAATTTTGACAATTTTTCTGCTTCACTCTGCGGCAGAAATGCGGTCCGCATATTAGATCTGCGACCGCATTCTGGCCGCAGAATTGCATTTTCCTGGAAAATTGATTCTTTTAATTTTTAAAAGCTTAGATCAATACCAAGG
>NW_017670548.1:290402-304033 GCF_001879085.1 Nicotiana attenuata
GTTGATACTTCTGACGGCTGCTTGCGATGATCGGCTGAAGTTACTTCGGAATTTTGAGGGTCCTCCTCAAAATTCTGCCCCAGTTTCCAATTGCAGGGGAAAATGAAAATTTTATTGAATTGTGACCGAACCCATAAGGCTGCTTACGTATCCCCTCTTAAACGGGAATCAGGTCAGACGTAGTTCAAATTACATAAGGAAATCATAAATGGTTACACATAGTGTCGTTTGACTGCGTTTGAGTTGATTGGTTTTGGCCAAACTTCTCCGTCCATTTCTGCAAGTATGAGGGCTCCTCCTGTTAGAACCCGATGAACCATGTATGGGCCTTGCCACTTGGGAGAGAACTTCCCTTTGGCTTCATCTTGATGTGGAAAAATCTTCTTTAACACCAGTTGTCCTGGTGTGAACCGTCTTGGTCTGACTCTCTTGTTGAAAGCTCGGGACATTCTGTTCTGATAAAGTTGACCATGGCAAACTACATTCATTCTTTTACCATCTATGAAGGCTAGATGTTCGTAACGACTCTCTACCCATTCTGCATCATCGATCTCTGCTTCTTGTATGATTCTTAGGGAGGGAATTTCTACCTTGGCGGGAATGACCGCCTCTGTACCATAAACCAACATATAGGGAGTTGCACTAGTTGATGTGCGAACTGTGGTGCGATACCCTAACAAAGCAAATGATAGCTTCGCATGCCACTGCTTATGCTTTTCTACCATCTTTCTCAGTATCTTCTTGATGTTCTTGTTAGCGGCCTCTACTGCTCCGTTCATCTGAGGCATGTAAGCTGTGGAATTCTTGTGTTTGATCTTGAAGGCTTCGTACATGGCTTTCATCAAATCACTATTGAGGTTGGAGCCATTGTCAGTAATGATTGATTCTGGGATCCCGAATCGACAAATGATACGGTCACGAACGAAGTCTGCCACGACTTTCTTAGTCACTGCTCTGTAAGATGCTGCTTCAACCCATTTGGTGAAATAATCAATTGCTACTAGGATAAACCTGTGCCCGTTTGATGCGGCAGGTTCGATCGGTCCGATAACATCCATTCCCCAGGCGGCGAACGGCCATGGCGAGCTTGTTGCATTAACCTCATTTGGAGGCACTTTTATCATATATGCATGGATCTGACAGCGGTGGCACTTTCGAACATACTGGATGCAGTCCGTCTCCATAGTCATCCAAAAATAACCTGCCTGGAGTATCTTCTTGGCTAAGACAAAACCGTGCATATGCGGACCACAGGTCCCGGTATGAATCTCCTCTAGCAGTTTAGATGCTTCCTTCGCGTCAACGCACCTCAGCAAACCCAAATCCGGAGTTCTCCTATACAGGATTCCCCGCTGTGGAAGAAATTGTTGGACAATCTTCGCAGTGTGCGCTTCTGCGTAGCATTTGCAAGCTCCGGATATTCTCATCTGGCTAAGTATCCCTTGATGTCGTGAAACCAAGGCTTTCCATCTACTTATTCCTCGACATGAGCACAGTACGCTGGCTGATCATGAATCTTTACTGGAATAGGGTCTATGAAATTCTTATCTGGATGTTGAATCATAGATGATAGGGTAGCTAATGCATCGACAAACTCATTCTGGACTCTGGGAACATGGCGGAACCCTATCTTTGTGAACATTCTTCTCGGACCTGATGTATAAGTAAATCCGAATCTCCAATCACTAGCAACTCTTGGACGTTCATGTTAATGGCCATCTTGAGCCCTAAGATGCATCTTCGTACTCGGCCATATTGTTGGTGCATGTGAACCTGAGCTTGGCGGATACTGGATAATGCTGGCCGGTTTCTGATACTAGGAGTGCCCCTATGCCATCTCCTTTGAAATTTGCTGCTCCATCGAAAAACATCCTCCATCCATCATAGGATTCTGCAATGTCTTCTCCTACAAATGATACCTCCTCATCAGGAAAATACGTCTTCAGAGGCTCGTATTCTCCATCCACAGGGTTCTCATCGAGGTGATCTGCTAAGGCCTATCCTTTGATTGCTTTCTGAGTCACGTAGACAATGTCGAATTCACTCAGCATGATCTGCCACTTGGCTAGCTTGCCAATGGGCTTGGGCTTCTGAAAGATGTACTTTAATGGGTCCATTTTTTATATGAGATACGTGGTGTAAGAACAGAAATAGTGCCTCAACTTCTGGTCTACCCAAGTCAGAGCACAACAAGTGCGTTCCAATAGAGAATATCGAGCTTCGTACGGAGTGAACTTCTTGCTGAGATAATAGATGGCCTGCTCTTTTCTCCCCGTTTCATCATGCTGCCCCAGAACACAACCAAACGCTCCATCTAGCACCGCAAGGTAGAGTAACAGGGGTCTACCTGGCTCGGGCGGAACCAAAACTGGCGGTGTTGACACGTACTCCTTAATTCTATCGAAGGCTTTTTGGCAGTCGTCGGTCCATTTAGTAACGGCGTCCTTCTTTAGCATCTTGAAGATTGGCTCACAGATGACAGTAGATTGTGCCATGAACCGGCTGATGTAGTTAAGTCTCCCCAAGAAGCTCATTACCTCCTTCTTGCTCTTCGGCGGCAGCAATTCTTGAATAGCTTTGGCCTTTGATGGATCCAATTCTATCCCTCGGCGACTCACAATGAACCCAAGTAGTTTTCCGGCAGGAACCCCAAACGCACACTTTGCGGGATTCAGATTTAGGTTGTACCTTCTTAGTCTATTGAAGAATTTTCTCAAATCTTCCATGTGATCAGCGTCTTTCTTGGATTTGATGATGACGTCGTCTACATATACTTCGATCTCCTTGTGTATCATGTCATGAAAAATGGTGGTCATGGCCCTCATGTAGGTGGCCCCTGCATTTTTTCACCCAAACGGCATCATTTTGTAGCAATACATCCCCCACGGCCTAATGAAAGCTGTTTTCTCAGCATCCTCTTCATCCATCCACATCTGATGGTATCCAGCAAAACAATCAACGAATGACTGCAACTCGTGCTTGGCGCAGTTGTCAATGAAGATGTGTATATTCGGCAAGGGGAAGTCGTCTTGTACTAGCCCGGTTGAGATCCCGGTAGTCGACACAGACTTTGACCTTCCCGTCCTTCTTCGGTACCGGCACAATATTGGCTAACCATGTCGAATACTCCACTACCCTGAGAACCTTAGCTTTGACCTGCTTAGTGACTTCTTCCTTGATTTTCAAACTCATGTCTGGCTTGAACTTTCTGAGCTTCTGTTTTACTGGCGGACATGCTGGGTCGGTTGGCAATTTGTGCGCCACGATAGATGTACTCAGACCAGTGATGTCGTCGTACGACCAGGCGAATATGTCCTCATATTCCCTTAGAAATTCCGTATACTCTTCCTTTTCTGATGGTGACAAATGAACACTGATTCACGTTACTTTGATGTTTTCTGCATCTCCTAGATTGACGATCTCAGTCTCGTCCAGGTTGGACTTAGGTCTATTCTCAAAATTCTCAACTTCTTTAATAATTTCTTCCGGTATATCATCTTCATCTGAGTCTATGTCCGTTTGTTGCGTTGTCTCGTTGCATGTCATAGTCATTGGTTCATCAAGATAAGTAATAGTAATGATGTTTGAGTAAAGTAATGAGAGAAAATAATAAGAGTGAGATTTGTAAGAAAATTTGAAATACTTTAATAAATTCCATAAGTGTTTTGAACATTTGAGCTCTTTCTTGAAAAGTAAAAATGCGAAGGAAAAATAAACTAGTAAAACAGAATAGTGTGTGGTGCTTTGTTCAGCCTTGCTACCCCGAGGCATGCCGGGCTCTGGTGGTTCTGACACTCCAGTTGTTGAGGCGTGCTCCTATGCTTACAGCCTGTATGGAAGGGCCTTTTTCCCCCTCCTCCTCAAAAATGACACAGCGATCCATATCATCCTCTTCTAGGAACAAATTCCTCATTGCTGCTAATGATTCCTCTTCTTCCGACCCATAGATGACTTCGGCTGGTTGAAAGGTCTGTTCCAGACGGGGTATCGGCTGCTCCAATGGATAGTAAGGGCCGCGCCAGGGTGGCGACCAGTCCTTGAATTCTTCCCAAGTATACTCGTACCCCAGTCCGAAGGTGGTTCCATGCTTCTTGAGCTTGATGGGCTTAGCGATTCCTTAGAGGTTCTTGCCAAGTCCCTTGCCAGGTTCATACCCGCTCCAATTCAGTATGCTTTCAATTTTGTTGTCCCACCATTTGTCTTTATCGACGGCATTGACTCGCTCGATGTGGTGGTAAGTTTCCCCACCTAATCTTCTTCTTCCTCCAATTGCTGGAATGGTCTTGCGGCTATATATGGGGTTGCTACCGTTACCATGAATGATCACCTCCTGGTGATTCCATTGAAATTTCACTGCCTGATGTAGTGTTGATGCCACGGCCCCGGCGGTATGAATCCATGATCGTCCCAATAGTAGATTGTAAGATGCCGGCACGTCTATCACTTGAAAATCAACATCAAACCAAGTGGTCCCCATTTGCAAATGTAGGCTAATTTCCCCAATAGTGGACCTTTGAGAACCGTCGAAAGCTTTAACGTTAATGGCCCCATCCTTGATTTCATGCAGCCCTTTTCCCAATGTCCTGAGTGTTACCAGAGGACAAATGTTGAGGCTGGACCCCCCATCGACCAGGATCCGGGTGATAAAATAATCTTCGCATTGTACGGTGATGTGCAATGCCTTGTTATGACTCAATCCTTCTGGTGGCAGCTCATCCTCATGGAATGTGATTTTGTGACTCTCCAACACTTGGCCTACCATGTTTGCCATTTCTCCTCCAGTGATGTTGCTTGGTACATACGCCTCTCACAATACCTTCAACAAGGCATTCTTGTGTGCATCGGAACTTTGTAGTAAAGCCAGGATAGAAATTTGTGCCGGTATTTTGTTCCGCTGGTCAATGACCGAGTATTCCTTGGCTTGTATCTTTCTCCAGAGATCACTGGGTCCAGTTTCAATGATGGCTTGTCGACCAGAGGTCTGTTTACTTGACACAGTCAAGTGTTCTAGGGTATAAACCCTGCCGGTTCTTGTCATACCTTGCGCTGCAACTATTTCCCCGAATTTTGCTTTTCCCTTTCTTCTTACCTCGGCTGGGTAGTCCTATGGTATGGCTTTTGTGTGGAATGGTGTTACGGCTGTCATTGCTACTGGAATAGGCACCCTCACTTTGGAAGGTAATACAGCAACTTNGAACAGAGTTTAGTAAGACAAAAATCAAAGAATCTCAACGGTAAACACATATAGTAAAAGAGCAAAGAAAACATAACAGGATTAACATAGGAGTAACATGTATAATAGAAAAAAGAAAAGTAGACAGACAGTACATGCGTAGCAAAAGAAATCACACGAGCATTATATAGACAACATACATAAAGCAAAGAAGAAGAAAAATCAGAAAGATTTTTTGGAAAAATCCTTTCAGAAACCCTAAAATCGAAGACGAACGATTTTGAAAAGAACTTTTGGGGTTTAAATGTCAAGTGAAGCATAGATACATCATAGATCTAAGCAAACGATATGGAAAGAACCTCGAATAGCTTAGGGTTTCGGAGAAACCCTAGAAATGAGAAGGGCTTGGAAGAAGGTCCGATCTTGAGTCGGAGAGGTCAGGAATCAGGCTCCTGAGTCTTGAATATGCCGGAGCATGCCGGAGAAGCCATGGAATCAAAGGTCTGAGAAGATCGGAGAGGGAATCATTGAGGTAAGGTCTCGAAGCTTCGAACAACCATGGCTTACTGGTAAAGGTAGGTGAGTACCAACTATCCATGGCCTGAGAAGCCATGGATTCCGGTGACAGGCGGTTGAAAAGGGGTAGGAGGAGGCTAGGGTTCCGGAGAGCTTGAGAGAGTTTGAGAGAGTTTGGGATTCAGAGGCGGCTGAGAAGTGGGGAATGAGGGATTAGGGTAGGTCATTTGGGGTTAAAATGGTAAGGGGGAATTATGGCCGTTGATCTGTACGATCAACGGCCTAGATCTAAAGGGGTAGGTGGGAATCAGGTAGGGTCGTTTGAATTGGGTTATGGGTTGGGTCGGATTAAAAAATGGGCCGGTCCGGTTGGGGTTGAGATTGGGTCAATTAAGGGTTAAAATTGATATGTAAAAGAGGCTGTAATTTAAAAGAAATGAGGCTAAATGTTAAATAGCCAGTTTTACCCTTTTTATTTATAAAAAATAGTAAAATGATTTTAAAAACAAATTAAAAGCACTGAACCAATTAGTAATATATAAATTTTAATTAAAAAAATGCTGGAACCGATTTTATAATTATAGCCTAAAATAGGCTAAAATTGCAATTGTATGTATTTTGGCTTTTAAAAATACCAAATAAAATTATAAAAATATACAAAAATCACCTTAACTATATTTTGGTGTAAGTATGATAATGAAATAAACTATTCACCAAGGTTGATAGTTTTGGGAATAGTTACTGATTTTTGTATTGCTAAAATGGACAATAAATTGATTTTACAAATCTTTAAAATTTATAAAAAATACCAAAACACTTGGGCATGCTTATATATGCATATATATGTTATTTTGAAAGTATTTTGTATATGAAAAAAATACGTAGGGAAAAATTGGGTATCAACAGCTGCCCCTCTTTACCCGGGAAGGATGAAAGAGTTGTCGGGTAAAGATATGATGGCCAATTTTGACCGAACGAAACAATTTGAAGAATTTTGACCGAGCTCGGGTTCCTGAGCCACCTACATATCCTTGGTTTTACAGGAATCAGGCCGTATGTAGTTCAGGATCCATCGGCGGAACATGCCGATGGAGATTTCAAGAACGGAGGCAATATTCAGGACGGGGATGGTTAAGGTTTGACATGGCTGCGGGAACTGGAGCGGTATAGCTCCTGCCGAGAGGGCCGTTGCTAGCCGGTTTACCTGCAAATAAACAACACGAGCGCATATACTGTGCATAAATATAAACGTGATGCAAGTTCCCGTTGGACCATGAATGCTGTCTTTGGACGGTTAGGATGACGTCCTCGGACCATGATGTCCTAGGCCATGAAACATATAATAAAGGATTCACAGGCTATGAAATGATGTTCTCGGGCTATGGGAATGATGCCTCCGAACCATGATGCCTTTGAATAATGCTATGCAGAGAGAAAGTGGGCTCCTCAGGCCATGGCATGACGTTCTCGGGCTATGAAAATGGTGCCTCTGAACAATGATGCCTTTGGACGATTTGGCGATCTTTCAGCCCATGAAATGCATCAGGTGGCGATCTTTCAGCCGATGCAAGGCGTAAAAAATAAAGATGGCGGTATTTCAGCCGATGCATGATTTAAATGAGGTGGCGATATTTCAGCCGTGCAAAAAATATAGATAAAATGGCGATCTTTCAGCCGATGCAGGATTTAAATGAGGTGGCGATATTTCAGCCATGCAAATGGAGGTAGAGCTTAACCTCGGGAGGCAGAATAGTAGCCTTATGCAATAATGGAGACAGAGCTTAGTCTCGGAAGGCAGAATAGTAGCCCTATGCAATGCAAAATGCAAATGGAGGTAGCGCTTAACCTCGGAAGGCAGAATAGTAGCCTTATGCAATAATCGAGACAGAGCTTAGTCTCGGAAGGCAGAATAGTAGCCTTATGCAATGCAAAATGCAAATGGAGGTAGAGCTTAACCTCGAAAGGCAGAATAGTAGCCTTATGCAATAATGGAGACAAAGCTTAGTCTCGGAAGGCAGAATAGTAGCCTTATGCAATGCAAAATGCAAATGGAGGTAGAGCTTAACCTCGGAAGGCAGAATAGTAGCCTTATGCAATAATGGAGACAGAGCTTAGTCTCGGAAGGCAGAATAGTATCCTTATGTAGAAGATGAGAGACGAATAGTAATAAAGATTTCTTAGCTGATAGCTGATAGCTGGTTGCCGATTATGGCTGTTGGGGACATTGTATTCGGATAGCGGTTGTGAGGCGATAATTCCGAGAGTTATATTCCTGAAAAGTGTGAGTGTATACATGTATTCGATGATGTGTGACTTGGGTGCCTGCACCCAAAGGAAAATCGTGAGTTTTGTAAAGAGAAAAGGTTAGCTCGTGTTCCTGCTGACTTCGCTTGACCGGCTCGGCTCTGTTTTTTGGTGATACTGTAGGTACCCTTGGGGTAGCGTTGTTAAACAAAGCAATTTTGATAATAAACATGCATGAGTTTGTTAAAGATATGACATGTGTATATATATTTAAGAAATAGTTTTTAGATGAACCAACGANGGGAAGTGCAATTTCAAATTTTTAGCTTTTTAATTTTTAATATTTTGATAACATGCCGTACCCAGCCTCCAAACTGGGGCAGAAAATTTTCTTTGTTTGTTTTGTTGCAGTCAGGAGCCCACCTGGAGAACAAGGGAATACTTTCCAAGCGTTGCAGTCAGGAGCCCACCTGAAGAACAAGGGAATACCTTTCAAGCGTCAGCAGTAAGGAGCCCACCTGGAAAACGGACACATGTTTCAAATGGTAACAATCAAGCATCATTCGGAGGAATGGCAGCAATATCGCCAATCACAATGCAAGACAACAACAAGAATACCATCGGAAGATTACAAGATACAAGTTCAAGGCAACACAAGAACAAGTTAGAAGACATAGATAGGACTCTCTTGTAATTCGTAGATCATAGCTTAGGCTAGCTTCTTTTTATTTTAACACGGTGTAATAAGGAGGTCAGCGAGCAGTAGCAACAGCAACAGCAGAAAGTCGCAGCTCTTGGTAGTCCCAGCTACCAGACATGNTGATTGGTAGTGGGATGGTTGAGTGTTGTAGGCTTGGTAGACTTGTGCGGGTTGGGAATATCTGGGTGAAGTAGGTTGGTATGTGGGAGGTGGAGGTGATTGATAGGTAGGTGGTGGAGCTTGGTAAGAACGTGCGGGTGTCTGGAAATTTGGAGTGGGTTGATATGTGAGTGGAGATATCGGGTAGGTTTGGTATTTGATTGGTGATTTGGTTCTCTGTGCAACCATTACGGCACTTACGTCCCTCTTCTTGGATGTACCACCGGACTGCAGAGCCTTGTTGGTGGCTTGCAAAGCTTCAAAGTTAGTGACCATACCATTTTTGATGCCTTCTTCAATCCTTTCTCCCCGCCTGATGATGTTAGAAAATTTATGGTTCTCGATCAACATCAATCTTTCATAGTATTGCGGATCCTGAGCTCGGACGAAAAACTTGTTCATCTGTTCTTCCCCTAAAGCAGGTCGAACCTTGGTAGCCTCTAATCTCCAACAAGTGGCATACTCGCAGAATGTTTTTGTAGGTTTCTTCTTCAAATTTTAAATGTAACACATCTAGTGCATTCTCCGTATTGAACCTGAATCTATCCATGAAGTTGGACGCCATACTAACCCAGTTTGACCACTTCTTTGGGTCTTGGCTAATGTACCAAGACAGAGCATCTCCTTTCAGGCTCCTCATGAAAAGTGTGAGCACGTGATTTTTGCCCTAAGCAAATTATTCCAAAAGTTTCAAATAATTGATTTCTTAATTATTTTACAATTTTTCTGAATTTTTGTTAAATCTTTGTGTTAATTGGTTGCATTTTTATTCATATGAAAATACAAAAATATGCATTGGCATTTAGGGATTTAATTTCACAATTTTAGTATTAATTAGGTATTATTTAGTTCTAGAACAAAATTAAAGAAAATTGCAAAAAATAGTTTCTTTGCACTTTTAATTGTTAATTGTTGCATTTATCTTAAATAGAATTTTAATAATTCTAGGAGTAATAGTTTAATCAGGTCTTTGTTTTGTTTTAGCATTTTATAAAATAGATAAATAAATATAAAAATACAAAAATAAAATACAAAAGCAAAATAAAGAAAATACAAAGAAAACAAATTGGTCTCAATAAAATGCCCAAATTGGGCCAAAAATGGTTTAGCCCACCCCAAAAACCCCTCAAAACCGGACCAAACCACTGGCCCAAACGCACTGCCCGGTCCAAATTGCCCCATACTCAAAACGACGTTGTTTTGACGTCGTTTAATCATGACCGTTCATCCCCTCAAATCCAACGGCCTGGATTGATCCTTCAATTCAAATAAAACTGTCCGAAATTATACCCAAAACCCTAAAAACATCCCTCACCCTCCTCGTACTCCCTGTAACGCCGGGGTTGCCCCACCGTCCTCCTCCCATCTCCGCCGTCCTCCGCCCTAGCGCCGCCGGCCGGAAATCGCCGCCGCCGGTGGCGATGCTCCGATGGCCACCAAAATTACACCCTAGAACCACCGTTCTCTCCTATTTCCAACCCCCATCTTAGTTTGTCTCGAATCCCATCCAATCGCCTCGAATATCAGATCTAAACTTTTCCGGCCATGACAACACCTCGTCCAAATGACACCAAATTCACACAAAGTGTTCACCTCCCTCCATACATCACGAATCCATGTCTATTTCACCTCAAATGTTCCCCGAACTATTCGAATTTCGAATCAAACTTGGACTCCAAAACCCTAGCTGCATGAGTCACGGGTTTTTCAGAGGGCTTGATCATTATAGCATTTAGTCGTGTATTTTCTCATGCAAATATACGATTAAATGCTCATTNTGGGAACCTGAGCTTGGCGGATACCGGATAATGCTGGCCGGTTTCTGATACTAGGACTGCCCCTATGCCAACTCCTTTGAAATTTGCTGCTCCATCGAAAAACATCCTCCAGCCATCATAGGATTCTGCAATGTCTTCTCCTACAAATGATACCTCCTCATCAGGAAAATACGTCTTTAGAGGCTCGTATTCTCCATCCACAGGGTTCTCAGCGAGGTGATCTGCTAAGGTCTGTCCTTTGATTGCTTTCTGAGTCACGTAGACAATGTCGAATTCACTCAGCAGGATCTGCCACTTGGCTAGCTTGCCAGTGGGAATGGGCTTCTGAAAGATGTACTTTAATGGGTCCATTCTTGATATGAGATACGTGGTGTAAGCACAGAAATAGTGCCTCAGCTTCTGGGCTACCCAAGTCAGAGCGCAACAGGTGCGTTCCAATAGAGAATACCGGGCTTCGTACGGGGTGAACTTCTTGCTGAGATAATAGATGGCCTGCTCTTTTCTCCCCGTTTCATCATGCTGCCCCAGAACACAACCAAACGCTCTATCTAGCACCGCAAGGTAGCGTAACAGGGGTCTACCTGGCTCGGGCGGAACAAAAACTGGCGGCGTTGACAGGTACTCCTTAATTCTGTCGAAGGCTTTTTGGCAGTCGTTAGTCCATTTGGTAGCGGCGTCCTTCTTTAGCATCTTGAAGATTGGCTCACAGATTACAGTAGATTGTGCTATGAACCGGCTGATGTAGTTAAGTCTCCCCAAGAAGCTCATTACCTCCTTCTTGCTCTTCGGCGGCGGCAATTCTTGAATAGCTTTGACCTTTGATGGATCCAATTCTATCCCTCGGCGACTCACAATGAACCCAAGTAGTTTTCCGGCAGGAACTCCAAACGCACACTTTGCGGGATTCAGCTTTAGGTTGTACCTTCTCAGTCTATTGAAGAATTTCCTCAAATCTTCCATATGATCAGCGGCTTTCTTGGATTTGATGATGACGCCGTCTACATATACTTCGATCTCCTTGTGTATCATATCATGAAAAATGGTGGTCATGGCCCTCATGTAGGTGGCCCCTGCATTTTTTAACCCAAACGGCATCATTTTGTAGCAATACATCCCCCACGGCGTAATGAAAGCTGTTTTCTCAGCATCCTCTTTATCCATCCATATCTGATGGTATCCAGCAAAACAATCAACGAATGACTGCAACTCATGCTTGGCGCAGTTGTCAATCAAGATGTGTATATTCGGCAAGGGGAAGTCATCTTTTGGACTAGCCTGGTTGAGATCTCGGTAGTCGACACAGACTCTGACCTTCCCGTCCTTCTTCGGTACCGACACAATATTGGCTAACCATGTCGGATACTCCACTGCCCTGAGAACCTTAGCTTTGACCTGCTTAGTGACTTCTTCCTTAATTTTCAAACTCATGTCTGGCTTGAACTTTCTGAGCTTCTGTTTTACTGGCGGATAGGCCGGATCAGTCGGTAATTTGTGAGCCACAATGGATGTGCTTAGACCAGTCATGTTGTCATATGACCATGCGAATATGTCCTCATATTCCCTTAGAAATTCCGTATACTGTTCCTTTTCTGATGGTGACAAATGAACACTGATTCGCGTTTCTTTGATGTTTTATGCATCTCCCAGATTGACGATCTCAGTCTCGTCCAGGTTGGACTTAGGTCTATTCTCAAAATTCTCAACTTATTTAACAATTTCTTCCGGTATATCATCTTCCTCTGAGTCTATGTCCATTTGTTGCGTTGTCTCGTTGCATGTCACAGTCATTGGTTCATCAAGATAAGTAATAGTAATGCTGTTTGAGTAAAGTAATGAGAGAAAATAATAAGATTGAGATTTGTAAGAAAAATTGAAATACTTTAATAAATTCCATAAGTGTTTTGAACATTGGAGCTCTTTCTTGAAAAGTAAAAATGCGAAGGAAAAATAAACAGAATAGTGCGTGGTGCTTTGTTCATCCTTGCTACCCCGAGGCATGCCGGGCTCTGGTGGTTCCGACAGTCCAGTTATTGAGGCGTGCTCCTCTGCTTACAGCCTGTATGGAAGGGCCTTCCTCCCCCTCCTCCTCAAAAATAACACAGCAGTCCATATCATCCTCTTCTAGGAACAAATTCCTCATTGCTGCTAATGCTTCCTCTTCTTCCGACCAATAGATGACTTCGCCTGGTTGAAAGGTCTGTTCCAGACGGGGTATCGGCTGCTCCAATGGATAGTAAGGGCCGCGCCAGGGTGGCGACCAGTCCTTGAATTCTTCCCAAGTATACTCGTACCCCAGTCCGAAGGTGGTGCCATGCTTCTTGAGCTTGATGGGCTTAGCGATTCCTTGGAGGTTCTTGCCAAGTCCCTTGCCAGGTTCATACCCGCTCCAATTCAGTATGCTTTCAATTTTGTTGTCCCACCATTTGTCTTTATCAACGGCGTTGACTCGCTCGATGTGGTGGTAAGTTTCCCCACCTAATCTTCTTCTTACTCCAATTGCTGGAATGGTCTGGCGGCTATATATGGGGTTGCTACCGTCACCATGAATGATCACCTCCTGGTGATTCCATTCAAATTTCACTGCCTAATGTAGTGTTGATACCACGGCCCCGGCGGCATGAATCCATGGTCATCCCAACAGTAGATTGTAAGATGCCGGCACGTCTATCACTTGAAAATCAACATCAAACCAAGTGGGCCCCGTTTGCAAACGTTGGCTAATTTCCCCAATAGTGGACCTTTGAGAACCTTCGAAAGCTTTAACGTTGATGGCCCCATCCTTGATTTCATGCAGCCCTTTTCCCAATGTCCTGAGTGTTACCAGAGGACAAATGTTGAGACTGGACCCCCCATCGACCAGGATCCGGGTGATAAAATAATCTTCGCACTGCACAGTGATGTGCAATGCCTTGTTATGACTCAATCCTTCCGGTGGCAGCTCATCCTCGTGGAAGGTGATTTTGTGACTCTCCAACACTTGGCCTACCATGTTTGCCATTTCTCCTCCAGTGATGTTGCTTGGTACATACGCCTCACTCAATACCTTCAACAAGGCATTCTT
>NW_017670548.1:304478-313012 GCF_001879085.1 Nicotiana attenuata
TAGGCGCGTATTTTAATAATATTACCTTCCTGAATGCGGGTGCACATTTATGTGACCCAAATCTAAATCTCAACGAAGTCGAAATGCGTCAAAAGCCACGGGTGCACTGGTGTGACGTGGTTCGAGATACATTTTCATGACGTTGCAATTCTTATTAAAAAGACATAAAATAAAAGCGGTTAAAATAAAAAGGCACATAGGTTAGAATATGTTTTAAAATCAGATAAAAGCAAATACAACAGTTGAGCGACCCTGCTAGAACCACGGAATCCGGGAATGCCTAACACCTTCTCCCGGGTTAACAGAATTCCTTACTCGGAGTTCTGGTTCGCGGACTGTTAACAGAGTCATAATTTCCTCGGATCGGGATTCAACCGGTGACTTGGGACACCATTAATCTCCCAAGTGGCGACTCTGAATATCAATAATAAATCTCGTTCCGATTGTCCTTTAATTGGAAAAACTCCTTTACACCCTCACAGGTGTAGGAAAAAGGAGGTGTGACAAAAAGCTTCATGCGGATCCTCTCATTTTTCCCACTCCGACCAACTTGTCGCAGTATGTCCTCAAGTGAACCCTGGGATCCCCTGTACCATCAAACATCTCGAACTTGGGAGGTTTGTACCCCTCGGGCAGTTCGACATCGGGCTGTATGCATAAATCTTCGTAGTTTAGCCCCTCAATTCCTTTACTACCTTCAACGCCTTGGATCCTGGTGGTCAGCTTCTTAAGTTCTTCAGCCAAATTTCTGATGATCGAGTCTTTATCATTGGACTCGGGTATGCTTGAGATGGGTTGAGTAGGGTGCGACATAGTTTCCACATAGATGGGGGTGTTGTGGTGAGTGTGGAGATGATCATTTGTAGAGCTCAGCGGTTCAGGGATGAGCAGTGGGGTGTTGTTGGAAGTGTGGAAAGTGTTGCAGTGGTGGAGGGGAACGGGATGGTTTTGTGGTTTCGGGATGTTTTCTGGAGGTGTGGGGTTTTGAGTGTTAGGAAATTTGACATCTGGGGTGGTGAGGGAAAACGACAAGCTTGCCAAATTCCGGACTTGATCAAGTTCCTCTTGAAATTTGAGCAATTTCTGCTCGAGTTGGGATGCTTTTTCTTTGGAGACATGAGTACCCTGAGTGATTTCTACCCGTTCAACCGAGTTTTCCTTTCTGATGTTGCTCAAATCTTCCATTTTCTCCCTTGTTCCTGTTTCGGACGGGACTAGGAGGAGGAGTAGGTGGAGGGCCCCTGGATCTTGTAAAATATGATGATGTTGCCAGAGTTCACGAACTGACCTTTGGGGAAGGGAATAAACAAAAGTAAAAACAAAAAGGTAACAAGTTAGTAAGGATTATATGAAAAGATGTTGCAATATTTAAACACGTAGTGCGGGGAATATAAAGCGTGTCCTAATTTTGGGGGGGACCTCGTTGTGCTCGAGGTAGGCCTAGCGACAAGTAAATTTGGAGAACTTAGAATGCTAAATGCCTCATTTTATTGATAAGAGAAATAAGACGAATCCCAAAACGACATTAAATAACATGAAATAAAAATGTCACTAGTGGCCATAGGCCTTATTACATTTTCCAAAGGAAAAGATAAACTCCTATCTATTTGGTCCCAGAAGGACCTTCCCCAGGTTCGGCGGTGTTTGCTCCCTCGTACAGTTCTCCCAGCTCGCGCAGTCCTAGCAGCAAGTAGGCCCTAGCCAGATGTCCGCCTTCATTTCCTTCAACAACCCGGCAATCTTCAACCCTCTTCAGAAACTTCTTTTCCAGCTCCACTATGCCCCGCTCCAAGCAGATCAGTCGTTTGTTGGCACTGACAGCCATATCCTTCCATTTTCCAATTAGCTTTTGATTGGCTTCTTGTATTTCACGGTGCATATTTTCACATTCCCTCATCCTCTTGCACAGTTGGTTGTACTTCACTTGTGCTTCAGCCTTTTCATCGATGATCCTGTGATCTCGAACAAACCCGGGCTGACCCAAATCGTTGTGATTGTCTTCCAGCCAGCCTAAATAATGTGGGGTACAACTAGCATGGTAGCGATATGGTTCGATGGTGTCTTTTCCTAAGACAAATTTGCAATGCCACATATGCTGAGCCTGGCACCTGTATGGACTGTCGTCATCTTGGAAGTCGGCCCGGAAGTGACTCATCTTGTCGACCCTTGGTATAACCTGCTTCCTACCTGCCTGTCTCATATAGGGACATATGGGTAGGTTCCTCTCAAAACGATCAGTATCAGAAATGGCGCATCCCTAGATCGGATGATGAATTCTTCAGTAAGGAACCACTCGAACATCCATTGCACTCGGTCCTTAGTAAGATTGTCGAAGAGTTCGACCCATTCTTTAGCATTCTCTGGTTAGGCGAACATGTTGGGCATATAATTCATTCGCTTTGGGTGATGGAAGGCAATATGATCGTCCCAGTCTCTACGGTGGATTTTCTGCCGGTACTCACACTTTTGGAGGTGTTCCATGAGCCATAGTTGGAGTAGCAAATTACAACCCTCGAAATGTTTGGCTTCCTGTTGGCATCTTTCCAGGGCGCGGTATATTTCTGCAACTATCATTGGCACAAGGCTGAATGACTGTCCGTTAATTCCTTCCATCAAGGTTTTGGTAACCATGGCTAGTCTGGTATGGATTCTTGCTTTCTTCATTGGAAACACTATCATCCCCAAGAAATAAAACATAAATACAAAGACCCTTCGGTGGATGTGCCCCAATGAGGTGAGGGCGAATTCGTCCGGATAAGTACGGTATGATTTGCTGTGACCGTACCTTTCATACAAATGGTCAAAGGAAATGTATGACTCCTTCAAACATGTCAAGTTGGGATTCTTCTTTAGACCCATCATTTTAAGAAAACCCCTACCCTTACGATTTTCCGGCTTTAGCAAACCCGGAGTTTCCCATGGTATCCCAGTTAGTCCTCCTATTTCCTCGAGTAAAGGTGTCATTTCTATGTCCCCGAAGCGAAACACCAATCTATCACAGTCCCAAAATAGAGTTGCAGCTTCTATGATTTTATTGTTAGGTTGAATGTCTAGGAGAGAAGGCAGGTTTCCTAGATACTTCCTGACAAGAGCTTGATCACTGGAATGAAGATCTCCCCACCAATTCAGCAATTTGGGGTGGATGTTGGTGACCATGCCGAATCTGGGGACTTCCTGCCTCATTTTCTGCAAAACAAAAGGTTAGGCCCTTTTCCCCCACCAGACTCGACTATTTTAATATCAATAATTGGCATAACAAGCATTTAGTTCTCCAAATGAATGCACAGAACGTGGTAGTGTCCGTTTGGGTTTCAAGGAAATCCAGTGGACTTTGGACGAGGCTATCTTAAAGAGTCATTATGCGGAAAACATAATTGATTCAGCTAAGTTTGACCATGATGCATGCATAATTTAAAGAGAAATGGTTTCTATGGGGGTATTAGACTGGTACCCTTGAGCGGACAACTCAAGAGGGAAATGCGCGAAACCGTCGACTACACCATTGATCGACTGGTTTTACCGCAAATATGCCTTTGCCGGATTTAGGGGGTGATAATATTGGAAGGGCGCAACCACTCATTATAAGCGTTGCTATGGTATTTTGTTTGGCACAAGTGGAATATGATGTTGAATATGCAGTTACAATAATCAAATAAGTTGTCACGTATTTGCACGTTCATAAAGTAATAATTACAACAGTTTCTCATAATTTACAACAGTATTAAATGAAAGCGATAAAGGAAAACATTAAGAGAAATAAAGGAAAGAAACAAAGAGCCAAGTCAGTTTCGTAGTAGAAGAAAGAATAAATACTTAAAGGCATTTAAACAAGTAAAGACATGTAAAGAAACATAAAGTCACAAATAGCATGAAATGGTAAAAGCCTTAAAGATATCCCCGGCAGAGTCGCCATGCTGTCGATGCCCGCTTTTTCTCGCAAAATCGGGTTTATGATATTTGGGCGGACAACTCTTTTCCTTTTGGGAATCGGGTTTGCAATTTAGAAGAGTCGCCACCTAATGATTGAGGCATTAGGACACTAAGAATAAAATAAAAAAAAAGAACCAGAGAATGGGTAAGGGCTTGAAATTATCTCGGGGTGAAGGTGTTAGGCACCCCCCAAGATCCACTAGTGTGGTTCCCGGCCATGCTATAATTGTGACTTTTAATATAAACAACAAGTAAACATACAAGACAACTTTCACATAACGATTGCAAACAAGGGAAGTATAAAAGTTAAATAAACATGCTGAAGTTCGGAGATAGGCGATTTCATAATTATTTAAGGGATATACAAGTGCAGGAAAGGGGGTCAAATAATTGGTACAAATAATCAAACAAAGGGAATAAAAGAGGCGGAGGTTTGGAGAAGAAACAGTGCTGGAAATCAAATAATTAAAAGAGATTTTTTAGTGATTGAAGTAACCGAAGAAGTTTAGAGAACTAAAAAATTAACAGCTTTTCTAAAAAAAAGTTCTGGAAAGAAAAGAAAGTAAACAAATAAAGAGGGAGGGGGTCCTAGGTTTATACACAACATGGATCATCCCACACAACACCCGGTAACCATTTATACACGTGGTGTTATCGCGTGGTCATCATATCCATGTCTACCCTTACCCACCCCGTTAAGGTATTAAATTGCGGAATGGTCTCATTACTTATTGCATGCTATTACCCGCTCCAATCCTATCAGTCCCGGAGTCAGTTGGGACTACTAATCCTAAAGGGAAGGGAGATTGACTTTTCAGAGTTTTAAAAGGACAAAAGTCTAGTGCGACAAACAAAACACATAAAAGCAGTAAAAGGGGAAACACATAACAGTTAAAGGCTCAAATAGGCCTCCTCATTCAAAGCAACTAATTGTTTAGCATGACTTACAGGTACTGGTTAGGTCCTTAATTAAACTTAAACGTTAAAGGGGTGGCTGATTTATCACATATTTTCAGATAAGAAGTCCAAATTAGGCCTGCCTGCTGGTTGTAATTATTAAAGACTGGTATAGTTAATTAGTTACCTAATGATTTGCCTAGGTGAGACCTATAGGCATGATATCTAACAAGGTAAAGCATACTGATTTTAAGGAAGGATTACTGATTTTAGAAATAAACCAATTCTGCAGATACTAAATGACATTATTACTGATTTTAGACTCGCGGATGAATCAGATTTAAAGGATTGCTCCTATAGGCATGAATTCTAAGCGTTACTGATTTTTAAACCCGGTTGCGTAAGTGCAGGAATCCTATAAGCATGGTATCTAGGATGCGATTGACTATTCTTTAACCCATAGATTGTTTGCCTAGTGACATATGCATATGCAGAAGTGCAGAAACTTATAGGCATGACTTCTATATGCGGAAATGCAGACACTTATAGGCATGGTCTCTAATGTGGGAATGCAGAAACTTATAGACATGGTCTCTAATGTAGGAATGCAGAAACTTATATACATGATTTCTAACGAAATGCATAACTTATAGGCAGGATTTCTATATGCAGTAATGAAACAACTTATAGGCAGGATCTCTATATGCAGTAATGAAACAACTTATAAGCAGGATCTCTATATGCAGATACATAAACGAAAAGGTTGTGATTGCAGAAGTAAAGACCTAAAACATGATATCTACCCCATATGCATAACATGAGTGACCCTCCCCCATTTTTACTATACACCCCATAAGTTATTACAAGATTATTACAACTTGAATGAATCCAGAAAAAGTAAGAAAATTACATCAGAAAAAATTCCAACCAAGGAGAGCTAATTTAGACTCCTAGTCTGAAACATGAAATAAACCAACTTCCAAAGATCATATTTCCAAAGCCTTTCTCATCTTTGGGTGTGTCAAAGTTCCAAGGAGCTTCATGAACTCCAAGCAGTGCTTACACCCAAATACATTACATGATCAGATTATAGTGCAGTGTGGAAGAGCCAGCCCTCCAAGTTCAGAGGGAACTCAAGGTCCCCAAGGCAAGGCTCATAGGAGGGGGGCAGAACTTAGAGTCTAAGAGTAAGTATAAGTGCAATAGAGGGGGAGTTAGGGAAGCCATGACAGGCTAGTGGTCATGCCCAGCAATTAGGAATGCTGGCACACCCCTGACCAGCCTGTTAGCAAGATTTGGGAGTTAGGACCCATTGATGGTTAGGTTCAGACCTGGGCAGTAATTTGGATACTGCCAGGCCATGAACTTTAACTCAGCACATAGAAGGGAATGGGGGTATGGGGAATTTATAACAAACAGTAAACATAAAAGAAAGTAACATATTTAATACAGAACATGAGCAGCAAAGTAGGCAAGAGTGTAGTGACTGTAAAATAAACACATAGGGAAGAAGCTGAAATCAAAATCAAGACATACCAGTTTCAGGGAAAACAAATAAGTAAAACGGCAGTCTTGAAAAGCCAAGTTTCAAGCAAAGCAGTACAAAAGTCTCAGAAGAGAGTAGAGAATTGAAATAGTATTGTGATTGAGAGCATGCGTGTGAGAGTATGAGTATTGAACTTAGGATTCAAAAGTTCAAAGTCGTATTAGTGCAGAAGGGTCGAGCCCCTTTTATAGTGCAGCAAACAAGTAAGAACAAGGTAAGGAAATAACATTGTAATCAATCTCCCTTTAGTTAAGGGATTCTGATTTCAAACGGGTAAAAACAATTAAGGAAAGGGATTTGAAAAAATATTTTCCAGGCAGTACAATAAAGGGTAAATACATAGCAGTTATTTAAGGCAACAGCCCAATGGTACACGGTTTGTGTGAAATAAGGAAAGGGAATCAATCAGACAACTAGTAAAATCAAAGTTACAGGCTTTTACTCGAATGAATCAAGTCAGGAAAGGGGTAAAGAAAGGTTTAATTTAAAGGAAATCAGTAACAATCAAGTAAACACTATTAAAGGAATTCGAAATCAATTAGTAGTTGGCAAAAACCCTTTTGAAAGAAGAACTTCTCATATATAAAGCAGACAAATCAAACAAAAGAATCGTCATGTTAGTTAGAAAAATAGTTCTAACATTGAAAGGTTCAGAATCGTAAGCAAGAGGATACGAGTCCAATTGCAGACTCACAATGAGTCTGAGAGTCCAGGGTCCCAAAGTGGAACCCTAACTCGAACACAAAATCAAAATCGCCAAGGGGAACCCCCAAATCCTAGGGTTTCAACTTGAATCAGACATAAAGGTGAGAAAGCAAGCCATTGAAACAGACTCAAAGGTTTGTTTCAGAGCCTCAACAAAACAGATCTGAGAGCGTGTTTGAACAACAAAGTAAGAAAGCTGATTCAAGATCATGAAGAACATATTTGAGAAAACTCGGACCTTAAACGAGTTCAGAAGAAAGAGATGATACAAACTTAAACAAAAGCAGATGAAGCATGTTTAGCAAGAATACGAACAGAGTTTAGTAAGACAAAAATCAAAGAATCTCAACGGTAAACACATATAGTAAAAGAGCAAAGAAAACATAACATGATTAACATAGGAGTAACATGTATAGTAGAAAAAAGAAAAGTAGACAGACAGTACATGCGTAGCAAAAGAAATCACACGAGCATGATATAGACAACACACATAAAGCAAAGAAGAAGAGAAATCAGAAAGATTTTTGGAAAAATACTTTCAATAACCCTAAAATCGAAGACGAACGATTTTGAAAAGAACTTTTGGGGAAAACACTTTAAATGTCAAGTGAAGCATAGATACAGCATAGATCTAAGCAAACGACATGGAAAGAACCTCGAATAGCTTAGGGTTTCGAAGAAACCCTAGAAATGAGAAAGGCTTGGAAGAAGGTCCGATCTTGAGTCGGAGAGGTCAGGAATCAGGCTCCTGAGTCTTGAATATGCCAGAGCATGCCGGAGAAGCCATGGAATCAAAGGTCTGAGAAGATCGGAGAGGGAATCATCGAGGTCAGGTCTCGAAGCTTCGAACAACCATGGCTTACTGGTGAAGGTAGGTGAGTACCAACTATCCATGGCCTGAGAAGCCATGGATTCCGGTGACAGGCGGTTGAAAAGGGGTAGGAGGAGGCTAGGGTTCCGGAGAGCTTGAGAGAGTTTGAGAGAGTTTGGGATTCAGAGGCGGCTGAGAAGTGGGGAATGAGGGATTAGGGTAGGTCATTTGGGGTTAAAATGGTAAGGGGGAATTATGGCCGTTGATCTGTACGATCAACGGCCTAGATCTAAAGGGGTAGGTGGGAACCGGGTAGGGTCGTTTGAATTGGGTTATGGGTTGGGTCGGATTAAAAAATGGGCCGGTCCGGTTGGGGTTGAGATTGGGTCAATTAAGGGTTAAAATTGAAATGTAAATGAGGCTATAATTGAAATTAAATGATTCTAAATGTTAAATAGCCAGTTTTACCCTTTTATTTATAAAAAGTAGTAAAATGATTCTAAAAATAAATTAAAAGCACTGAACCAATTAGTAATATATAAATGTTAATTAAAAAATGCTGGAACCGATTTTATAATTATAGAAATGCTATTAATCCTAAAATAGGCTAAAATTGCAATTGTATGTATTTTGGCTTTTAAAAAT
>NW_017670548.1:318104-320923 GCF_001879085.1 Nicotiana attenuata
AACATTGTTTAGTCAAATTTCGCATGCCATTGCTTGGGTGCTTGTTTTAGTCCATAAAGAGACTTAACAAGTCGACACACCTTCTTTTCTTTTCCCGGAACCACAAACCCTTCAGGTTGGTCCATGTAAATTTCTTCCTCTAAATCACCATTTAAGAAGGCTGTTTTTACATCCATTTGATGGATTTGAAGACCATACAAGGCGGCTAACGCTATTAGCATCCGAATGGATGTAATTCTTGTTACCGACGAGTATGTGTCAAAATAGTCAAGACCTTCTCGCTGTCTAAACCCTTTGACAACAAGTCTTGCCTTGTATTTGTCAATAGTACCATCGTCTTTCATTTTCTTCTTGAAAATCCATTTAGAACCCAATGTTTTGGTACCTGGAGGAAGATCAACCAATTCCCAGGTATGGTTGCTATGGATTCTATTTCACTATTGACAGCTTCTTTCCAATATTGTGCTTCTGAGGAAGACATTGCTTCCTTGAAGGTACGAGGCTCATTTTCTAGCAGGAAAGTCAGAAAATCTGGACCGAATGAAGTAGATGTCCGTTGACGTTTACTTCTTCTCGGATTTTCCTCATTAGGCATACCATCTGTTATTTCCTCCCGAGGTCGTTTTGACTTTTGGTAGGTCACTTCACTTTCCTTTTTATACGGATAAATAGTTTCAAAGAATTCAGCATTATCTGATTCTATTATCGTATTAACGTGGATCTCAGGATTTTCTGATTTATGAACCAGAAAACGATATGCCTTGCTATTGGTTACATATCCAATAAATACACAATCAACCGTTTTTGGACCTATCTTAACCCTTTTAGGTTTAGGAACTTGTACCTTAGCTAAACACCCCCACACTTTGAAGTATTTCAAGCTGGGCTTCTTCCTTTTCATTTTTCATAAGGAATGGACTGTGTTTTACTATGAGGTACACGGTTGATTATTCGGTTAGTTGTAAGTATAGCTTCCCCCCACAAGTTCTGTGGTAAACCAGAACTTATTAGCAACACATTCATCATTTCTTTCAACGTTCGATTCTTTCTCTCCGCAATTCCATTAGATTGTGGAGAGTAAGGGGCAGTTGTTTGGTGAATAATGCCATTTTCCAAACATATTTCTTCAAAAGGAGATTCATATTCGCCACCCCTATCACTTCTTATCATTTTGATCTTTTTATTTAGTTGTGTTTCAACTTCACTCTTGTATTGCTTGAAAGCATCAATTGCTTCATCTTTACTATTAAGTAAATAAACATAGCAATATATCGTACTATCATCAATAAAAGTAATAAAATACTTTTTCCCACCGCGAGATGGTGTTGACTTCATGTCGCAAATATCTATGTGAATTAAATCTAAAGGGCTATTCCTTTCACGGACTTATAAGGATGCTTAGCATACTTTGATTCCGCACATATTTGACATTTGGAATTAATGCAATCAAATTTTCGCAATACTTCTAAATTTATCATTTTTCGCAATGTTTTGAAGTTCATGTGACTTAGGCGTGCATGCCATAAAGTGTTTGACTCAAGTAAGTAAGAAGAAGCATTAACTTTATTGATAGGAACTGCTATTACATTTAGCTTAAAAAGGCCCTCATTCAGGTAACATTTTCCTACATACACATCATTCTTACTTAGTACAACACTATTAGAAACAAAAATACATTTGAATCCATTCTTGACAAGAAGTGAGGTAGACACAAGATTCTTGCGAAGTTCTGGAACATGGAGAACTTGGTTTAGAGTCACAATTTTTCCCGGCGTCATTTTCAACACAATCTTGCCAACTCCTTCAATTTTGGATGTAGACGAATTTTCCATGAAAATTGTCTCGTCGGGTCCTGTGGGGGCATAAGAAGAAAATAACTCCTTGTTAGCACAAACATGGCGGGTGGCTCAAGAATCAATCCACCATTCTTTAGGATTTCCTACGAAGTTGCATTCAGAAAACATGGCACACAACTCCTCTATTTCGTCAACATTTTCAACCATGTTAGCTTGATTCTTCTTCTTCTTCTTCTTCTTCTTCTTCTTCTTCTTCTTCTTTTGTACATCATTCTTTGGTGCACGACATTTGTAATTCTTGGACTTGAGTGATGATCGACCTAGTGTCAATCATTTTAAACTCCAAAAATTTTGCAGCAACGAACTTCTAAAGTCCAGCATCCTCGGTCTTGTACTTTTTCTCAAGAGCGTTCCATAACTCTTTTGAAGTTTCCATGACACTATAAACATTATACAAGCCATCCTCCAAATAACTTAAAATGTAGTTTCTGCATAGGAAATCAGAGTGTTTCCATGCTTCAATCACCACAAATCGTTTAGCCTCAGGAGTATCTTCTCCCACGGCTGGAACATCCTCCTTGATGTATCGTTGCAGGCTTAGTGTAGTTAGATAGAATAACATCTTCATCTGCCAACATTTGAAGTCTGTACCGGAATATTTCCCGGGTTTTTCTGCCGGTGCCATTGTATGTGCTGGTCTTGACGAAGCAGCAACACTCAATGAAGCACCCGTTCCAGCAACATTTCCATTAGTTTGGTTTTCATTTGTCATGTTTCTGTAGAGTTGGAAACAAAACAGAACTTTGTTAAATCAGTGAAGTTTTGATATCTTCAAACTGAATACCAAACCAAACATACAACACGTAACAATGGTGAAGTTTTTATATACTTCAACCCGTACGTTTATTATTCCGGTAAAGTTTTGATATACTTTAAACCGGACAGAACAATTATTGGAGTAGAAAGCACGAAGGCTTTAGTCTCCAAACCAGTATACAAAATATAGATAACAGTTTAATATAT
>NW_017670548.1:322814-419654 GCF_001879085.1 Nicotiana attenuata
CAAATATCCCAGAACTCGTTTCATTGCTACCCAGTGATGTTTGTTGGGATTACTTGTGAATCGACTAAGTTTACTTATCGCACAAGCTATATCAGGTCGTGTACAGTTCATGATGTACATTAAGCTTCCCAACACACGAGCATACTCCAATTGAGACGTACTTTCACCTTTATTCTTTATAAGATGATGATTTAAGTCAATTGGAGTTCTTGCACTTCTAAATTCCAAGTGTTTGAATTTTTCAAGTACCATTTTCACGTAATGTGATTGAGACAAAGCTAGACCCTGAGGAGTCCTCTGGATTTTAATTCCTAGAATTACATCGGCAACTCCTAAGTCTTTCATATCAAACTTACTAGCAAGCATGCGCTTAGTAGCTTGAATGTCGGCAATGTCTTTGCTCATTATTAGCATATCATCAACATATAAGCAAACAATGACTATATGATTTGGAAGTTCTTAATGTAAACACATTTATCACATTCATTAATCTCAAAACCATTTGACAACATTGTTTGGTCAAATTTCGCATGCCATTGTTTGAGTGCTTGTTTTAGTCCATAAAGAGACTTAACAAGTCTACACACCTTCTTTTCTTTTCCCAGAACCACAAACCCTTCAAGTTGGTTCATGTAAATTTCTTCCTCAAGATCACCATTTAAGAAGGCTGTTTTTACATCCATTTGATGGATTTGAAGATCATACAGGGCGGCTAACGCTATTAGCATCCGAATGGATGTAATTCTTGTTACCGGCGAATATGTGTCAAAATAGTCAAGACCTTCTCGGTGTCTAAATCCTTTGACAACAAGTCTTGCCTTGTATTCGTCAATAGTACCATCGTCTTTCATTTTCTTCTTGAAAATCCATTTAGAACCCAAAGTTTTGTTACCTGGAGGAAGATCAACCAATTCCCAAGTATGGTTGCTCAATATGGATTCTATTTCACTATTGACAGCTTCTTTCCAATATTGTGCTTCTGAGGAAGACATTGCTTCCTTGAAGGTACGAGGCTCATTTTCTAGCAGGAAAGTCAGAAAATCTGGACCGAATGAAGTAGATGTCCTTTGACGTTTACTTCTTCTCGGATTTTCTTCATTAGGCATACCATCTGTTATTTCCTCCCGAGGTCGTTTTGACTTTTGGTAGGTCACTTCACTTTCCTTTTTATACGGATAAATAGTTTCAAAGAATTCAGCATTATCTGATTCTATTATCGTATTAACGTGAATCTCAGGATTTTCTGATTTATGAACCAGAAAACGATATGCCTTGCTATTGGTTACATATCCAATAAATACACAATCAACCGTTTTTGAACCTATCTTAACCCTTTTAGGTTTAGGAACTTGTACCTTAGCTAAACACCCCCACACTTTGAAGTATTTCAAGCTGGGCTTCCTTCCTTTCCATTTTTCATAAGGAATGGACTGTGTTTTACTATGAGGTACACGGTTGATTATTCGGTTAGCTGTAAGTATAGCTTCCCCCCACAAGTTCTGTGGTAAACCAGAACTTATCAACAACGCATTCATCATCTCTTTCAACGTTCGATTCTTTCTCTCCGCAATTCCATTAGATTGTGGAGAGTAAGGGGCAGTTGTTTGGTGAATAATGCCATTTTCCAAACATACTTCTTCAAAAGGAGATTCGTAATCGCCACCCCTATCACTTCTTATCATTTTGATCTTTCTATTTAGTTGTGTTTTAACTTCACTCTTGTATTGCTTGAAAGCATCAATTGCCTCATCTTTACTATTAAGTAAATAAACATAGCAATATCTCGTGCTATCGTCAATAAAAGTAATAAAATACTTTTTCCCACCGCGAGATGGTGTTGACTTCATGTCGCAAATATCTGTGTGAATTAAGTCTAAAGGACTTGAATTCCTTTCAATGGACTTATAAGGATGCTTAGCATACTTTGATTCCACACATATTTGACATTTGGAATTAATGCAATCAAATTTTGGCAATACTTCTAAATTTATCATCTTTCGCAATGTTTTGAAGTTGATGTGACCTAAGCGTGAATGGCATAAAGTGTTTGACTCAAGTAAGTAAGAAGAAGCATCAACTTTATTGATAGGAACTGCTATTACATTTAGCTTAAAAAGGCCCTCATTCAGGTAACCTTTTCCTACATACACATCATTCTTACTTAGTACAACACTATTAGAAACAAAAATACATTTGAATCCATTCTTGACAAGAAGTGAGGTAGACACAAGATTCTTGCGAATTTTTGGAACATGGAGAACTTGGTTTAGAGTCACTATTTTTCCCGACGTCATCTTCAACTCAATCTTGCCAACTCCTTCAATTTTGGCTGTAGACGAATTTTCCATGAAAATTGTCTCGTTGGGTCCTGTGGGGGCATAAGAAGAAAATAACTCCTTGTTAGCACAAACATGGCGGGTGGCTCCAGAATCTATCCACCATTCTTTAGAATTTCCTACCAAGTTGCATTCAGACAACATGGCACACAAGTCCTCCATTTCTTCAGCATTTTCAACCATGTTAGCTTGATTCTTCTTCTTCTTATCATTCTTTGGTGCACGACAATCCATGGCCTTATGCCCAGATTTTCCACAGCTGTGGCAATTACCCTTGAACTTTTTCTTGCTTGGGTAATTCTTTGGTCCAGAAGCCTTCTTTCTCTTCTTATTTTGTGGCGCCTCCTCAACAATGTTAGCCCTTATTATTGTCGAGTTTCCACGTGACTTCTTTTCAGCAGTTTTGTTGTCTTCTTCTATCCTCAAACGAACAATCAAGTCTTCTAGTGTCATTTTCTTCCGCTTGTGTTTAAGATAGTTCTTAAAGTCCTTCCACAACGGAGGTAACTTCTCAATGAAAGCAGCGACTTGAAAGGCCTCATTTAAGACCATACCTTCAGCAAGGAGGTCATGCACAATGACTTGTAATTCTTGGACTTGAGTTATGACCGACCTAGTGTCAATCATTTTGAAATCCAAAAACCTTGCAGCCACGAACTTCTTAAGTCCGGCATCTTCAGTCTTGTACTTTTTCTCAAGCGCATTCCATAACGCTTTTGAAGTTTCCATGACACTAAAGACATTGTACAAGCTATCTTCCAAACAACTCAAAATGTAGTTTTTGCACAAGAAATCAGAATGTTTCCATGCTTCAGTTACAACAAATCGTTCGTCATCCGGAATGCCTTCTGCCAGGACCGGAGGATCCTCCTTGATAAATCGCTGCAAACTCAACATAGTAAGATAGAAGAGCATCTTCATTTGCCAACGTTTGAAGTCAATACCGGAAAACGTTCCGGGTTTTTCTGCTGGTGCCATAACATGAGCAGGAGTTGAACAGCTTGACGAGGCAGCAACACTCGTAACAGTAGCACCCGTTCCCGCAACATTTCCATTAGTTTGGTTTTTATTCGTCATTTTTCTGTAGAGTTGGAAATAAAACAGAACTTTGTTAAATCAGTGAAGTTTTGATATCTTCAAACTGAATACTAAACCAAACATACAACACGTAACAATGGTGAAGTTTTTATATAGTTCAAACCCGTACGTTTATTATTCCGGTAAAGTTTTGATATACTTTAAACCGGACAGAACAATTATTGGAGTAGAAAGCACGAAGGCTTTAGTCTCCAAACCAGTATACAAAATATAAATAACAGTTTAATATATATTTCAACACAGAAACGTTAGTATTAGAATTCCTTAATCTTGTAATTTGCTACTATGTTAAAACACAAAATCAGAAAACTGTTAGAAGAATAAAAGAAACTGGAAAAACAGTAAAGAATAAGAAATATTCTGAGTCCACAATTTGCTTGTGCGTCCTTAAGGAATTTTAACCCCCTCACACGTTGCCAAGGTAATGGATTAAATCCTCCCAGGATGAAACGGAATAAACCTTCCTGCAACAGTGGCAATACAAACTGCAGGATACCAACGAACGCAAAGAACGGAGCAAAATCACACTTACGAATTTGAGAGAGAGAGAGAGACTGCGAATTAGAATGCAGTATTTTCAGAAAGAAGGAAGTTCTGTAATGTTTTTGGTCTGTTAAAAACGAAGCCATGCCTTAGAATTTATAGGCAATTATTGAAAGAGGTGTGATGTTTGTTCTGGAAAAGGTGTCTGTTCAGAAGTTTACGCATCCTGCCGCGGTTACGCCAGGACCGCGGCCAAACTAGCCTTCTGAATCTGCAGCAGTGTTCTGGCGCGGTCCTACCGCGGCCAGACTATCCTTTTGAATCTTTAGCAGTGATCTGGCATTTAATTAATTATTAAATAAATTTTGTACGAAAATAATCTTATCGATCGATCATTTTCCGAAGCCGAAGCCGCGGCCAGACTATCCTTCTGAATCTTCAGCAGTGATCTGACATTTAATTAATTATTAAATAAATTTTGTCCGAAAATAATCTTATTGATCGATCATTTTCCGAAGCCGAAGCCGAGCGAGCGACGACGACGGCGCAAGGGTTCATTCTCTTCAACTCCTTTTAAGAGCTTTAAGAAGTGATTCTATATATAAGCACACGAATATAGTTGTCCCTCACCAATGAGGGACAAAGTGCAAGTCAAAAGCTCACTTTATTCAAATTTTCATTTCCCTCCATTTTATTTTCCACCATTTCCAATTCACACTCTTAGACTTTAAAGCCCAATGCTTAAAGTCTTTGAAACCCAATGCCTTTAAATTCCAACACTTTTATGTACTAAGTATATAATTAGCTCAGTGTTTATGCCCTCAGTTATCTTTGCAAATAAATATCCGATCTGAAAACACTTTCTGTTCAAATGAAATTTTATTTGCTAGGCACTACCCCATAGCCACGTGTGATCAACCACTGGACATCACAAATAACTGTCCTACAAAGTCGAAATCCAAAATCTTGATAATAGCCAATGGCATTCCTCTAAGAAATTTAGCAATAATCTTTTACGCCTTATTAAGACAAAAGGGTAAATTGCATTCTATTTGTCTTTAGTGGACAAAAGCAAAATTTGTCAACTACTGCATGTGTTGTGACCAGCTTTAATATATTGTAGGTATTTTCCTGTCACGCACCACACAGACTTCAAGGTCCACAACTCTTTGGCAACCATTTTATAAAAAAAGATTGGACTAATTCCTATATCTGTTAGGTGATTGTCCAAGTTTTCTGACCATAATTGGTTTTCCTATCTCATGAACGAAAGGACGATATATTTATCATAATTGAGTTTTTCTTTTCCTAGAAGAAAAATATAATTCTTCCATATTTGGCTAGTCCCTTTTCTTATAGGAAAAGGTTTGAAGTTCTATAAATTGAAGATCTGTCATTCTCATTCAGTAGCATCCACAATGTAGCCATATGGGTTTGAGAGTCGTGTTTAGAGGGAGAACTTTACGGGCCAAGTGTTAATGCGTCACTTGTGTTTGCCTCTTCGTGAGGTTGTTCTCTCGATATTTTGTACTCTCTTTTATATAGTGGATTGCTCATCTCCGCCGTGGACGTAGGTCAGTTGACCGAACTATGTCTCTTTATGTATATTTCTCTTTTGTTGTTTGATTTATCGTCGTTCAAGTACTGCTTTGCTAGCTTACACAACACCTAACTTTTTTTGTCCTTAACTTATCTGGTGTCTAAGATGGGGATATTCACAGCATCACAGTCAGAATTGCACTTACCAGTGCATCCACGCAAACTTTTTAAAAAGAATTTGTGATTCAAAAATGATGGATTTGAACTGATTATCCAGTTTCCTGCTTTGGCTACGACCAACTAATTCCGATGCCCAACTCGCCATTCGTCATTGAATAAACATATAGAGCTAGTGGAATTCTCTTTCAGCATCGCATATATATGTTCCCTTTGTTAAATTTTTCAGACAAAGACCTACTTTTTCTCCTCTCTCAAAGCCATCTCCTCTTTCCTACGTACTATAAATAGGTTATCAAGTTAATTTCTCCCTCCGTTCTCTTTAACATATCATTTATTAAGGGTTTGTTTTACTAAATTAATCTTAGTTATAATGATTATTAAAGTTGTAACTCTAATAAATTTAGGAAGTGTGAATTATTAAAGGTAATATCAAAGAAAATAATAAATCTCTATTGATTTGTTAAAATGAATAAGTAAAAAAATTATTTTAATATAAGGGACTAGTAAAAGAAAAACGGATGGAGTATGTTAAGTGGACTAGCTCAGAAAGAATTTAGAAACCAATCTAGGTTTTGTGCAATAGCATTTAGCACGGTACAGGCAAGTTTTACCAAAAGTTTAGTGTGTTTTAAACAATGTAGGATGTAAGTATAAAATTTCATGTGTATGGAATGAAGAATTCATATAACACATCTATAAGGTTTTAGCTGCATTCTGTTTTATTTTTCTTTTATAATAATGATGTTTGAGTCAATTATTGAATTGAATCACTATTACTTTTCACCAACATAAATATTTGATAACTCTTTCTGACTATTCTCATAATTCAGTTGTTCATTAACCAGTTGATTATAGTACGGGTTCGTTTGGTACGAGAGATAAGAGATAATTAATTTCGGGATTAAATTTTAGATGAGTTTATTCCATGTTTGATCGGGATAAAATTACGGTAGAACTAAACCTGAGACTAGTTATCCCGGCATTATAGTGTTATTTTTATTTCTTTAGGAGGATGAGATAACAATCCCCAGATAATTAATCGTAGGATAACTTGTTTCCCAACCAAACGACCCCTACATGTGTTCTCCTATTTATCACCACTTTCTTTGCAGTTTCCACTGAGTACACTCTGATTTCCACTATACCTACTCAATGTACGTCGTCGAGCATTACAGTTTATAACTCCCACTTGCTCTCTTTTTCTCTGTCTAGACATGCACCCGTTTGAACACGCTTTTTCATGTCTTACGTAAACAAATTGCACTGAAATGCTGTCCTAGGTTTAGTCCAACACCAACTTAAATCCAGTTGGATTATGTTTTCGTGTTTTCTTATGCTTTGTACGATTTCCTTTATTATTTCATGTGGAAAAATGTGAAGTCTTCATTCTTAATTCTTGCTTTGGCTAGGCACTTGCGATATTTTTATTACGTTCTCAAGCAAATGTCACTGTCCTGTTGGTGTTTTTAAGAAAAATATCTGCTCAAGACTATAATCTAGTGGTAAACGAAAAGGGTGATTCACACAAGAGACATGGATTTAAAATTCATCATAGATTAAAAATATCTTATTTCATTTATTTTAATTTATGTGATATAGTTTGACTCGACACATAATTTTAATTTTTATTTTTAAAAAAGACTTCAGAAATTTATGATCTTATACATACGATGAGATTTTTATGGTTATAAACTTTTGAAATATGTAATCTTAAACATGACTTAACATTTCCGCAACCATAAAATCTTATCATTAAAGGTAAAATAGAAGTCTAAGTTAAATTATTTTCAATATATTACTAGTACTTCATTCTTTTTGAAATAGACTACTGGTAAGAAAAATGTAGCATATAAACTAGAATAGAAGGAGCATGTGCTTTCATCTAGTCTATCAAAACATAGCGCACAAAGTTATTTGATACTTGTACGGTTGTACCGATGAGAGATGATACTTACCAATAAAATAATCAAAATATGCACAAGTAAACTGAGACCACCTATTAAAACACAAAGATAGAAGCTGAGATCTATTAAACAAAAAAGACTACCCCAGATATTTGATACATTATGATCAAGTCCTTATAAATTCGATTGGTCATGTCAAGAGAAGGTGCCATTAGTCGTCAGGGACCATATTGTTACTTGGTGGGTGATCAACTTCATCAATATTTAATACTCTCTCCGTTCCAGTTTATGTAAACTTATTTCCTTTTTGGTCCGTTCCAAAAAGAATGACTGCTTCCTAAATTTGGAAACAATTTAGCTTAAACGTACAATTCTACCCTTAATGAGAAGCTTTTATAACCACACAAATACTCTGGGCCCCTTTTTGGCTTGTTTAGGACCACAAATTTCAAAAGTCTTCATTTTTTTTTAAAGTCCGTGCCAAGTACGTAAATTAGAACGTGAGGGAGTACTATTCCGTCTTTGCTGTAGTGTGGGGACTCTCTCCGTGTATATATATTCTCTTTCTACATTACATGTTTGGCCCACGAATTGAATACAGTTGTCCATTGTTTTCGTGTTTAAGTTTCTAAGCTTCCTGAATCGACGGTGATAGATTCCTTTGATGCTTTATATCTAGCTACTTGTAGCTTGTCTATTTTTGTGAGTTAAGGACTAAATCTTTTTGTACAATTTGAATTTGAATTCTCTGGTATTTGTTTCCTCACCTATAGTTTTCAATGCAGTTTGACAAATTTGTTTTAGGGTATTGATAGAGGCGTGTAATGTGTATAATAATATCTGTCACTGTTTCTTTAATAATTTTTATAGAACTGGAAAAAATCTTGTAATATTAATTGTAACAGGTCGTTTTTGTTGTCAGCTATTGATACCGTTAATCTGTATTATATTCTGTTAATCCATCTTCATTAATATGATATTAATAAGAACTTTGATGTTATCCTACGCGTACTAAACTAGCTTTGTCAAGAACCTCCGCAGTCTATCATCTTCAAACAAGTTGCATAAAGATGATGTATTCTTTTCTTGCCAAAAATATAATATAATATAATAAAATAAAATAAAAGCTTCCGTTGGGAGTATTAACCTTGGTGCAGTCTCTTTCTTTCTTTTATTTTTTAAATGTAATATTTTCTCATTAATCGTTATCTTTGTCGTCATTCTTTAGATTAGCGAAATTTTATTTAATATTTTAGTGTTAAGATGGCATGATTCATATAGGCAAGTTGCAATTAGAAGTGATGGTTCGTCCTATATGTGTGTTTGACTTTAGTTAATTGTTTCAAAGTTGTATTAATTATCTTTGCCTCTATCCGGTAAATCTTGTAGTAATTTTTCGGAAAAGGTGGCGTCCTGTTCCTTTTAATACAAATTGTGCAAAACCTTGATGCTGGCACTGAAGCAATTTTTCCTAACTCCATGCTTAGTAGGACTACTTATTATATACGCTATTTCACTTATTAGCAGGCAAATAGTTGTAGTCAACCCCATTCTCCAGCGAATCGAGGACAAATATTCAAGTTATATATATATATATATATATATATATATAATAGGTTGTTATTTTATTTTTCCGCCTATCGTATAAATTACTACTCCATCTGTTTCAAATTAGATGAGTTACTTTCCTTTTTAGTTATTTTTCCAAAATAAATTACATATTTTTAAATTTGAAAATAATTCAACTTTAAACTATTTATTTTACTCATTTTACCCTAAATGAGAAGCTTTTATAACCATAAAAATATAATAGCCCCACAAAGCTTTTACCCCTTAAACTTTTAAGATCACAAGTATTAAAAGTCTTTTTTTTCCTCTTAAATTCCATGCCGAGTCAAACTACCTCATCTAAATTAAAACGGAGAGAGTACTATATGTCTTTATCAATTGTGAGTTAACTTAACCGGCGCAAAAAATTATACACTGTTAGTGCAAAAATTAAAGTTGAACTACTACTATTCATGTTTCTTGTCTCATATGTTTTTTATGTTTGGTTGAAGGGAATATTGTTTTGTTAACTTCATTCATAGATGGCAGCTGTATATAACACATACGATGTGACTGATGTCTGCTTCCAAGAACGTTGCATGACTAATTAATGCTATTTATACTTCTTTCTCAAACATTGGTCGTTCCAAATTGCTCCATTCTAGTCTTTCAATTCCTCTGAAAAGAAAAACTCAGATCTTTAATTTAGGTTGCTTCAGTTTGGTTCTTCAATCAATCCAACTATTGTAGCCGCTTAGAGAATGTATTGATATTCAAGTTCCATAGTGGATTGCATTGTCTGCATTTAAACAACAGAACAAATAGGAGGTAAGATCTCCTTGGCTTCTTGCTGTGTGGCTATGTTTGTAAACTTCTTTTTATTTCTTTTGGTACAGTATAATAGAGATATATTCTTCTTGTTAAATCATTGCATGGCCAGTATTTGTGCACTCGCTATAGATCGATTTGTTTCTTTGTTTTCCTATTTGTTTCTATTTTTTTAATCTTTTTATTATGTCTGCAAAGTGCAAAGGAAGAGGACCAACTTCTAGAGAGAGGTCACAAGAGGCTATTGGTTAAAGAGAACTTGAATGAGTCTTAACTTCTTTTTTTCTTTTTCTTTTATGGAATACATATTTTGCAGATGTTGATTACTCAGGACAAGTATATATAATATATATATAAGTATAGTGCATGATCCACGTTATGATCCATGTTCCTGCTTTAAAACAGGCATATGATACTTCTTTGGTTTGTCCGTATTTGTCTAAAATAGGCGTCCTGAAGTTTCTTTCCTTGTATCTTTGAGAAAAAAAATAATAATAAAAATTTAAGTTATATACATATAATGTAATGAACTTTTGGCATGTTATACCAGATCACTTACCTTTTGTTCTATATTACCAATCAATACTAATATTAAATATAATTACTTGTAATTACCTTTCCTTTTAAGTGACCTTATTGTGTAAGTAATTTTTACACTGTCAATATATGGAACTTCAATTAAAAAAATAATATGTTTATGTACCTAATAATTATATTTTATTTACAGGTCCTTTAAATAAGCATGGAAACAAGTGAACAAATCCATATTGAGAAGGAAGCTTCTCCTGAAGGACTTCCATCACTCATCAGATTCATAAGTTCTGAAATGGATCACGATTTTGATAGTATAGTGAATGACCATATTAAAAATCAGACTGCAGCACCTGAATCTCACTCTCCAAGCTCATCAATTATGGTAATCTTTTTTATTATAATGTTAGTTAGTGGTTAAATAAATGTTGTATTCGTCAGTTTTATTGATTTATTGGAGACTTTTAGATTGAATGGCTCTGCACCTTTTGCTGGTTTAAGATACGTAGTACTATTAGCTTGAGCTCTATTATGCTGTTGAAGTTAAATAGAAGCTGACTTTTCATGACTATAATCACAAAACTACTTTTCAGATTCTTTTCCTTTCTTTTCTTTTTCTCAGCTCTGGACTTGCTTATATCTATGAGTACAACAATTTTTACAAGTTTGTGCCCAAGATAATTAGATAAGCAGATCCCTGTACCTGATTGAATAATGATAATCTAACAAAATAATTTGAAAACCAAAAATTAGATTGAAATACTTTCTAGGGGTTTGAATTTTAAATTCATTGGAATATTTTAAAGGAGAGCCTTGGAGCAACGGTAACGTTGTCTCCATGTGAGCAGGGGCGGATTTAGGGGGCGGAAGGGTGTTCACCCGAACCCCATTCGCCGGAATATTACTCTGTATATATAAAGCAAAATTTGGTTTGTACCACTATATATTATATTTTGAATCCCCTTGACACAACCCAAAAGCATAGCTCAATGGTCAAGGGGGTTCAAAATCTCAACTTTTTTCTTTTTTGAACTTCCTTAGTAGAAATCCTGCCTCCGCCACTGCATGTGACCTATAAGTTACGGGTTCGAGCCGTGGAATCAGCAAATGATGCTTGCATTAGGGTAGGCTTCCTACATCACAGGCTTTGAGTGCGGTGTCCTTCCCCGAATACTGCGTGAATGCCGGATGCTTTGTGCACTGAGTTGCCCATTCATTCTAATATTTCTAACTGCTTTTAATATACTTCTGGATAAAGGTTACTAGTATGTTACATCTATGATCTTGTAACTTTCAACATCTTCCTCTGTTTGTTATTGATCATTGAACAAACTAGGAAGTATCATTGGATGAAATTTGAGTTTGTTTTGACTTTATTACCACCTTGATCTTAACATATAGCGTGGCACTTCACTGGCCTGAATATTTTCCTATGATCTTTCTAGGTATCTGAATTTGCAGCTGAGCGAGAGATTGACAGAATTCGTGCAGTCTCCATTAGCATGCCGCCCTCTCCGAAAAAAGTTGTCTTCACTGATAACACTAAAGACACTCCTGATTCTGCTTTTAGATCAAAAGATGCTGGTAGCAATGGAAATAGGAAAACAAGGTTTTATTCTCAGCCTATGCCAACAGGTACAACTGCAGCCTCTGGAGCTCCTGCAAGCGGCGAACTTCCTAGGAATCCCAGGATTAGCAAGCTAAAGGATAAAAGATATGACAGTTTCAAAACATTTTCTGGTAGGTTTGAGAGACAATTATCAAATTTGCGCGGAAATAAGAACCAGGAAACAGAACAAGAGTCCAACACTCAACACAGTGCTGAACTGGAAATTAATATTCCTGTCGACCGATATTTTGATGCCTTAGAGGGGCCAGAACTTGACAAACTAAGGGTATGTTTTTTTATGCTTTTATCCATTTATTTTGGTTATCTGGATGGAGTTTCATTGTTTTCGGTTAAAAGATTGTCTTTTTTATTTATTACCATCTGATCATCTAAGTATTAGAAAGTTCACAGTGCTTTTCCCAGGCTGCAATCAAGTGTAAAGTTTATTCACCTGCTGCAATTAGTTTTCCACTCTATAGTTGTGGAATCAATTTACTTGGTTAAGTCTAATTTGCATGTTTATTAGAGGACAACAATTGATTTTCTTTGTTGTGACTACTTATTTTGTTATATGTTTGTTTATCTAAAATAAGAGCAAATACTTAAATGTAAGCCTCAAGGGTGTTAATGCAAAGAAGTTAGATACATCATTTGGAATTGATTTCACATTGTGAACCTTGTTTCCTGCTACTTCTTTTTATTTCTATCTTTATTTGTCAATACAATTATAATGAATCAAGATTGTGAACTGATATTGCATCTTTGTTTCCTCTACAGGCTTCTGAGGAAAGTGTTCTTCCAGATGACAAGACATGGCCATTTCTACTTCGTTTCCCTATTTCTTCGTTTGGTATCATTCTTGGTGTTAGTAGCCAAGCTATAATGTGGAAAGCGTTGGCCACATCCGCCACGACCAAATTTCTCCACATAAGTTTGGACGTAAACCTTGTTCTCTGGTACATCTCTGTTGCCCTGATGGCAATTGTCTCTTTCACTTATGCCCTGAAAATCATTTTCTACTTTGAGGCAGTTCGTCGAGAGTACTACCACCCCATACGTGTTAACTTCTTCTTTGCTCCATGGATAGCGCTTCTATTCTTAGCACTTGGACTTCCACCTTCAGTTTATCAAAACCTTCCTGAAGCTTTATGGTATGTCCTTATGACGCCATTCTTATGTTTAGAGCTCAAGATCTACGGCCAATGGATGTCCGGAGGTCAAAGAAGGCTCTCAAAGGTGGCCAATCCATCAAATCATCTCTCCGTTGTGGGGAATTTTGTTGGTTCCTTGCTTGGTGCAACCATGGGGCTAAAAGAAGGGGCCATTTTCTTCTTTGCTGTTGGATTAGCTCATTACACTGTTCTGTTTGTAACTCTGTACCAAAGACTTCCAACAAATGAGACACTGCCAAAGGATCTTCATCCTGTGTTCTTTCTATTTGTTGCTGCCCCAAGTGTTGCTTCTATGGCATGGGCAAATATTCAAGGGTCCTTTGATTTTGGAGCTCGGATTGCATATTTCATTGCCTTATTCCTTTATTTCTCACTGGTAAGTCAAACAAGATAGTGAAGTGTCTTTGAACATTTTCAAATTGCTTCAACCTTTGATGTTTTGGTAGCATGCTGATCGATTTCCTTTATTGTTTGTTTCTTATTCATTGACAGGCCGTTCGCATTAATTTCTTCCGAGGCTTCAGGTATGCTAATGTACCTATGTGTCTGTATATCTAATACCTCATGATCTTTGGAGTTGTTCTTAAAACTTATTGTACAATATGTAATTATAGGTTTTCATTGGCTTGGTGGGCCTACACTTTTCCGATGACCGGAGCTGCTATTGCCACAATCAGATATTCAAATGTGGTTAACACTGTCGTGACCAAAATCCTGGTTGTCATACTTTGCACTCTTTCTACACTCACAGTAACAGCACTGCTTGTGACAACCATCATTCATGCCTTTGTTCTGAGAGACCTCTTTCCAAATGACGTCTCTATTGCAATTAGCGAGAGAAGGCCTAAAACACATCGAAGATGGTATCGTCATAGACGAGCTGGCAGCACAGATATTGATCAGTTCCTTAAATATGCAGATTCTGCTGAAGCCAAAGATATCGAAGCAGCTTTTAGTAGCCTAGAGTTGACCACCTCTGCTCCGAAAGAAGTTAGTCAAGATTGATTCGTTCAGTTCGATGATCCTGAATTGTTGCTTGCATATATTTGTAAACCTTTAATATTATATCAAGTGAGGAGCACCAAAATTTTGGCAATCCTGTGAACTTGATAAAGGAGAAGGCACAAAGGGTCTTGTAAAAAGAAGTGACTGAGGTAAAAGCACTATGAGAGATACAAGGAGACGAGTGTTTTTTTTCAAGTTTGGAAAGTGTTCCTTTCTGTATATAGTGTGGGAGATGTGTATTTCTTTAAATAAAAGGGTCCTTTGTATCTTTTCACTGCTGAGCTCTTATGATGTTGCAGTATGCACAATTTTATATATTCAGTTTACAGGTGAAAATTTCATATATATATGGTCATTTGGTGCAAAATCAACTTGTACCCTAACTACTAGGACAGAATATTACATGCATTAGCATGCTTTATCTTTAGATGTTGTGAAGATTGCCCTTCAGGTTACACATTGCCATAACTAGCCCAACTTTTCGAGCTGATAAAATTTAACGTCAGTTTACAAGCACATGATCTAGGATAAAGCTCTTACATAGGGGCGTAGGCACCTTGTTTCAACCGGTGTTACGTGACACCGCTTTGTCGAAATTTTTAATAATATATATGTATAAATAATAAACATAAAAATTAGGTATAACTATAAAACTGACACTGCTTCCCTGTATGGTAATTTATTCATTTGCCTATTTCTTTCAACATTGACACCACTTATTCAAAATTCCTGCATATGCCACTGCTCCTACATGGAGCTCCATGTTATAGATCAATATAGAGATGTAGGTAATGCAGAAAATTATTAAAGGAAAGATGATGCTTCATGGCGAGTTATTATGTCTCTTTACTAAATGTTTCAATTTGTTCCAACCAAATAATCTGTGTGTAAAAAGAGTTATGAATATGCTTCCAGTACAATGGAATCCAATTCTAATTATGTTTCTCACGGAGTCAGACTCATAAGCGTTCACCTAGGGAGAACAAAGTGTCTAAGTTAGATATAAGCATTCACCTAGGAGAACAAAGTATCTAAGCATCAACATCAGATTTCAGAACTTCACGCAGATGTACAAAAAAGAAATATCTGGATGCAGCAAAAATACTCCAGTGGTCATCGCAGCAATTGAGATACAGGAGCAAACTAAGAATGACAGGGGTGACGAAAACAGAGGCAGCAAAAGCTTTTTCTCCAAATGCTTGGTTGGGACATTCAACGAATCAACGACCTGATGAACTCTAGACTCTAGCTATGGCGATGGAAGCTAAGACGAAGAAGAAGCAGAGGCGAGCAAATGAGCAGTTATGCTCTGTGCTGTTCTCTTATTTGCCGGTGCAGTTGCTAAATCCGCCCAATTCCCCCTTCATGTATGGTTACCTGATGCCATGGAGGGGCCTACTCCCATTTCGGCTCTTATACATGTTGCTACTATGGTAGCGGCGGGAATTTTTCTTGTAGCTCGGCTTCTCCTCTTTTCAGAGTTATACCTTACATAATGTATTTGATCTCGGTTATAGGAATAATAACAGTATTATTAGGAGCTACTTTAGCTCTTGCTCAAAAAGACATTAAGAGAGGTTTAGCCTATTCCACAATGTCTATATTCTCAACAAACAAATGGAAAGCTACTGTACACTTTATACTATTCCAACTACTTAATTGCCTAACTCCTCCTAACTACTTACTAATCACACTACTAATTTATTAAATAGCATTACCTGTACACAGCTGTCAATAGCACTTGATTCAACATGCCTCCTCAAGCTGATGGCTGAAAGATATCTTTCAGCCTCAGCTTGGACATTAAGTAGTCATGCTACACTCGACCAAGGCTCTTTGTTAGGAGCTCAGCCTGCTGCTCTTTGGTAGGCACATGGTGTGTTTTGATCAGACCTTGCACTATCTTCCCGCGAACAAAATGGCAATCAATGTCAAAGTGTTTGGTCCTTTCATGAAATATATGGTTGGCTGCTAATTGGATAGCAACTTTACTGTCACAGTTAAGAGTTATAGGTAACTCAATCTCCACACCTAACTCCTCGAATAGCCATGTAAATTCAGCAACTGGTGAATCCATGCTCCTGAACTCTACTTCTGCAGAGCTTTGGCTACAGTTTCTTGTTTCTTTGGCTTCCATGAAATTAGTGCATCCCTGTAACGACCCGAACGGTCGTTTCGCGATTTACAGCCCCGTTCCCCATTTTTTTTGCTTCATTTGTGTTCTTCAGCTGTATTATGTCTTACCGGGTCAGTTGGTTCAGGTCCGGAGTGGTTTTGGAGTAAATTGAGATACTTAGTCTCTTAGGAGAAAGTTTCATATGGGAAAGTTGACCGGATGTTGACTTATGCGTAAACGATCTTGGATTTGAATTTTGATGGTTCCGTTCGCTCCGTTAGGTGATTTTGGACGTGGGAGAGCGTTCGGAATGTGATTTGGGAGCCCGTGGTAGAATTAGGCTTGAATTGGCGAAAGTTAGAATTTTAGCAATTTTGATCGGCAGTGGAAATTTTGATATCGGGGTCGGAATGGAATTCTGGAAGTTGGAGTAGGTTTGTGGTGTCATTTCTGATGTGTGTGTAAAATTTAAGGTCATTCGGACGTGATTTGATAGGTTTCGGCGTCATTTGCGGAATTTGGAAGTTTAGAAGTTCTTAGGCTTGAATCAGAGGGTAATTTGGTGTTTTGAGTGATTTGAAGGTTTGACTAAGTTGGCATGGGTTTATATGACTTGCTTGCATGTTTGGTTGAGGTCCCGGCGATCTCGGGTGGTTAACGGAACAAGTTTGAAGTTTGGAGAATTGCTGAAGTTGGCTTGTTGCTGGTGTAATTGTACCTGCGAGGGTATTGCCGCAGGTGCGGTGGGATGGATGCAGGTGTGGAAGTGTGTTGGATTGGGGAAGACCGCAGGTACGACTGGTCGTACGCATCTGCGAGCCCGCAGAAGCGGGTAGTTGCCCGCTGAAGCGGAAGAGAGGAGGTCTGGCAGTGGCCGCAGGTGCGAGGTCTTTTCCGCACCTGCGAGGTCGCAGAAGCGGGTAGAGAGCGCAGGTGCGGAGATGTGGATTTAAGTGGTTTTCCGCAGATGCGGATATTTTTGCGTAGAAGCGGCACCGCAGGTGCGCATATTGAGCCGCAGGTGCGAAAAGCCTGGGCAGAACCTATAAATAGAAGACTTCACGAATTTTTGCTCATTTCCATCATTTTTAAGTCGGACCTTGGAGCTTTTGGGGTGATTTTTGAAGGGGATTCAATGAATTTCACGGAGGTAAGTTGCTTGAGCTCTATTATCCTTAGCTATGGTATTTTCCTGTTGATTTCCCACCTAATTAGTAGGATTTTTGAAGTGAAATAAGGGGTTAGGGCTTGGGATTTTGGGGAGAGTAATTTGGGGATTTGAGGGACCAAATGATGTCGGATTTTGATGAAATTGGTATGGGTAGACTCGTGAGTGAATGTGCTTTCTAGTTTTGTGACTTTTATTGGATTTTGAAACGTGGTCCCAGGGTCCGGGTTTGAGCCAATTTCAGGATTTGAGCCCAATTTAGTAGTTTTCTTGTGGAATTGATTCTTTTGGCATATATTGATTGTGTTGTATTACTTTTGGCTAGATGCAGGACGTTTGGAGGCCGATTCGAGAGGCAAAAGGCATCGCGGAGTAGGATTTTGCTCGGGTTGAGGTAAGTAACAGTTGTAAATCTGATCCTGAGGTTATGAAACCCCGGACATTGTGTCTTGTGACTATTTTGGAGGTGATGCACATGCTAGGTGACGGTCATGTGGGAATGCACCATGATTGGTTTACGCCATGATTGGATTGTTATAGCGCTTGGGCTGAAGGAGCCCCTCCGGAGTCTGTACACCCCCAGTGACCGCAGGTACCTACTGAGTGCCGAGTGCCGAGTGCTGAGTGATTGTGAGGAATGAGTGACTGGGATGAATGAGTGATTGTGAGGTTGGAGTGATTAGGAGGAGTGAGAGATGATTGCCTGAGAGGCAGTATATGATTACATTATTAATGCACACAGTTGCGTTATATCCATGTTTTGAAAACTGTTGAAAGATATTCTTATCTGGTTTTACTTGAACTTGCCTGAAATAAACTGACTTGACTTGAATTACCGGAACTTGGGAAGCATGACTATTTTCCTTTATGAAATTATTGAAATGAACTAAAATTGTGTAGCTCGTCACTATCTTCAGTTCCTTATTTATTAGTTACTTACTGAGTTGGCGTACTCACGTTACTCCCTGCACCTCGTGTGCAAATCTAGGGGCTGTTGAACACGAAGGTTGTTAATAGTACTCGTAGCTGGTCATTGGAGATCGCGAGGTAGCTGCCGGCGTTCGCAACCCTGCTTTCTTCTTCCCTATCTATACTAATTTTCTGTATTTTTGATTCCAGACTATGTTAGGTCTTGTTACTTTTGGGTCGGCTATGTTAGATGCTCATGACTAGTGACACCCTGATGTCAGGCTTTATTTCTGAACTTATGTTTTTGGGGTTCACCCTTTTTATGGCAAAGATTTCAGTAATTTTAAGAGTTTTGATTATTTCTGGTTATTGATGAAAGCGTCTTAGTAATGTCGGCTGGCCTAGTATCATCGATAGGCGCTATCACGATGGGTCGGAGATTTTTGCGCAAAAGTTGCACCGCAGGTGCGCATATTGAGCCGCATGTGCGAAAAGCCTGGGCAGAACCTATAAATAGAAGACTTCACGAATTTTTGCCCATTTCCATCATTTTCAAGTTGGACCTTGGAGCTTTTGGGGTGATTTTTGAAGGGGATTCAATGGTTTTCACGGAGGTAAGTTGCTTGAGCTCTATTATCATTAGCTATGGTGTTTTCCCGTTGATTTCTCACCTAATTAGTAGGATTTTTGAAGTGAAATAAGGGGTTAGGACTTGGGATTTTGGAGAGAGTAATTTGGGGATTTGAGGGACCAAATGATGTCGGATTTTGATGAAATTGTTATGGGTAGACTCGTGAGTGAATGGGCTTTCTAGTTTTGTGACTTTTGCCGGATTTCGAGACGTGGGCCCCGGGGCCAAGTTTGAGCCAATTTCGGGATTTGAGCCCAATTTAGTAGGGCAGAATTGCCTGGCAGATACTTTTACTTATTCGGGTTTGACATCCCGGTCCCGCTACTCCGCATAGTTTCAATCAGGCACTTGCACTTGTATAAAACATTAATTTTAAATCCCTCTGACCATTGACCAAGCTTACGTGGCCTTTGTTTTGCTGAGTCAAACAAAATAAGTGATTGCACGCTCCTAAAAGCGAGTAACTGTACAAAATTTGATTAGAAAATAATAAAAGAGAAAAATGAAAAAAAGAAAAGCAACGCTAGCCATTATCTCGCCGCTCTCTATCCCATCCGCTTCTTACCCCCAAATCCCTAAAGACCGCCATTGAAATTGGCACGGCTCCACAGCCTCTAAGATTAAATTTTGTTTCTCAGCCAGAGCTTTTCAAACACCATTACATTATTTCTCCTCCAATTTTAGCAATTAACTGGAGCTATGACAAAAAATTAGTAGCATAACACATGACAAGACCGAATTGATAGAGCTTAACAGAGCAGCTAGTCAAGGAACAAAGTTGTTTAATTTTGTTTTTCTCAAAATAACGGAAGAAGCCGATGAAGACGCCAGAGAATTATGAGACGGTGAAGCTTGAAAATAGCGCTCCAGGCCAAAATTGGGTCGTCATCGACTGCTGAAGAAGATGACGAACCTGGATTTTGTTAGTTTTATTAAAAAAAATGGCTATAGCTGAAGGGGCCAATAAGAAATTTGAGGTAGGAAATACTGAGTGAAACATTCTTCTCTTTCTTTTTCAATTTTTGGGTGCTGCTTCTTGGGTGTTTGGCTTGAAAGAAAATTTAAGCATAGATTTTTTTTTTTTTAAATTCATTTGTTGTTTGGGTTTTGAAAGGATGACATAAATTTGAAGAGAAAAGGAGAGTAATGGTGGTTTTGGACTGGTTGCCGGCGATGGTGGCGGCAAGAACACCATGGCTGGTTGAATGGATTGTAGTAATGGAGAAAAATTAGGAAAAAGATGAAATGGGTTTAATGTGTTTCAGATGGAAAAGGAAGGGTGGCGGTGAGTTATAGTGGCGGTGGCGGGTGAAAGAGGCAGAGATAAAATGGTGGAGAGAGAGCAGGAAGGTTTGGGTTTTTTTGAGAAGAAAAGGATGGATTTGATATTTTATTAAAAGTATTTTTGTAAAAACAAATAATGACATGGCATAAATTTATCTGAGGTGGATATGATGTGTCATTTATATCAGCGCGAGTGAACAACACACGTATCCGAGGTGTTTAAAATTAATGTTTTAAATAAGTGCAAGTGCCTGATTGAAACTATGTGGAGTAAGGGGACCGGGATGTCAAAGCCGAATAAGTAAAGGTGTCTGTCAGGCTATTCTGTCATTTAGTAGTTTTCTTGTGGAATTGGTTCTTTTGGCATATATTGATTGTGTTGTATTACTTTTGGCTAGATTCGGGACGTTTGGAAGCCGATTTGAGAGGCAAAAGGCATCGCGGAGTAGGATTTTGCTCTGGTTGAGGTAAGTAGCAGTTGTAAATCTGGTCCTGAGGGTATGAAACCCCGGACATTGTGTTTTGTGACTATTTTGGAGGTGACGCATATGCTAGGTGACGAGCGTGTAGGCGTGCACTATTGACACCCAATTTTTCCCTATATATTTTTTAATATGCAAAATACTTTCAAAATAGCATATATATGCATATATATATGTATGTCTAAATGTTTTATTATTTTTTTTATAATTTTTTTATGGTTTTTAAACTGATTTATTTCCCTTTTTCATCCATAAAATCCCAGTAATTATGTCTAAAATTATTGTTTTTGGTGATTCATTTATTGGAATCTTATATTTATGCCAAAATATGGCTAAGGTAATTTTTACAATTTTATTTAGTATTTTTTAAAAGCCAATTGCACATAATTGCAATATTAGCCATTTTAGGTTTAAATTTGCCTCATGTTTATAAAATGGGATCCTATATTTTTAAATTGTTAATTATACATTATAAATCATTTTAGTGCTTTCAATTTTTTTTCCAGAAACTTATTTACTATTTTTATAAATTAAAAGGGAAAAGTGGCTATTTAAATTGTAGCCCAAATTGGGTTTCAATTATAAATCAAATCAGGCCCCCAATTTCCCCAGCCCAATTTCAATTTTAACCCGAGCCCTAACTCAATTAAACCAACCCAACCCGGATCCCTACCTGCCCCATTCGATCCAGGCCGTTGATCAAAATGATCAACGGCCACCAGCTCCCTTACCATTTTTAACCCAAACCAACCCCTTACCCTAAATCATTTCCCACCACCCGCCGCCTCTGAATCCTTTTTCCTCTCAATTCTCTCTGCAAACCCCTTATGAACCCTAGTCGTCGCCATCTAATTTCACCCTAGTCCACCCTAATACCTACCTAATCCATGGCCTCTCGTGGCCATTTGAGATGTGTATCGGCCTCCTATGGCTCCTGGGTGTTTGTTTCCATGATTTCATGGCCAGATTTCAAAGAGATCTGGTCCAGACTTTGCTCGACCTCTGTCTCTGGTCTTTCTCCGGCCATCCATGGCCGCTCAGGGCAGATCCTTGATCTTTCCAGCTAGATCGATATTTTTTAAAGCCTTTCTCACTTTCTCTAGGTTCTTTGATACCCAACCTCTAAGAGCTGTTCGATTTTTCTTTCAAATTTGTGCTTGATACAAATTCTTTAAGTGTTTCTCGAAAGTTTTTTGATTTTTCTTTCAAAATGACTCTTCATCTTTTAACGATTAGGTTTCTTTTAGCTTCTTTTAAAGACCTCTTCTCTGATTTTTGGTGTTGCTTTATGATTTTACTATGTTCAACAACTTGTTTATGCTTCCCTTCTACTTGATTCAGCATGTTGAAAACCCTAAGTCTTTTTGGTCCTACCCTAGTTCTGAAACTGTCCTTGTCTGTTGAATGTATATTTGTTCGATAAAGTTCTTTGTTTTGACTCCCTTTTCCTTGTTTGAATTATCTGATTCTGACTTCTTATCATCTCTTAAAGCTTGACTACTGCTGAAACCCTAATTTCTTAAAAAGGGGTTTTCCTCACTTGTTACTACTGTGAGACCTTAAATTGTTTCTGACTCTCTTTACCTGTCACTATGCTTTCTTCACTTTTGATTCTGTGTAGCTACTTGACCTTGTTGACTACTGTGCTTCGAGTAGATCTCTTTTACTACTATGTCCTAGCTTATTCCTGCTACTACTGTATGCTTATGTTGTTACTTTTGCCAATGTATTTGGCCCTGCATGTCTGATACTGCTGTTCATTCTATTTATATGCTAAGGTGCAGAATCATGATCCTTTCTTGATTGATTCTGACTCCCTCAATGTTGCAATTGATTGCCAAAGGGTCTTCTTATGAACCCTAATTTTATTCGTCTGTTTAAATTGATTGATTCGCTTCCTTTAATTACTGTGATGCTTTACCTTGAACCTTTTCCCAAATTAAGCATATATTCTGTACTTAGACTTGATTATTTACTTCATGCTTTTACTGCCCCTTTATATGGCAAGAATCAATCCGTCTCAAACTTATTCTTTTCCCTTAATTAACCTTGTTAGTATCCGTTTGAGCAGTACTCCCTTGATTAATGGGAAGTACTTGTGTTAATTGATTCTGATTGTGATTGTTTCCATGTTTGTGTTAAGCCTTTACTTATTACCTTAATTTCTACTCGTTTTCAAAACTATAAATACCCTACCCTCTCTTCTTTAAAAACACGAACACAAGGCATAAAACACTTGAGTTCAGACACACACACTCCACTAAAATCTCTCTCTTTTCTCTGTTGCTACTTGTATTGCTGCCTTACCTAGCCGGCTGAAAGCCAAGGCTAGGCTGTGGGAAGCTTGCTCATTTTTCTCTGCATTTTCATCTTGACTGGTATGTTCTAACTAATTTTCAGCATCAGCAACAACATGTTTCTTTACTGTTTCTTTCATCCTTGTTTATCTCCTGTTTGTATTTAGCCAAGTTCCATTATTAAGCATGCTGTAGTCTACCTTTTCTGTTCTGAATTAATGATTCTGTCAATTACTTATCATGGCTTGTGAACCCTAAATCCCCATCCCCAACGTGTTTGGTATCTGTGGTTGGCTTGGGGCATGACAGCATTGCACATTGCTGTGCATGACCCAAACTTGATCCCCCTAGGATCATAACCTCCATGTCTCCTCTAGTTGTTGTGTGTTCTGATTGGCCTATAGGCATGCCAGCACTTTCTATTGCTGTGCATGCCCAAAGCTGACCCCTGCCTAAGTACATAGGCTCCTTGCAATGGATTCCCAACCCCTGACCCCCTTTGTATGAAGTTATTAACTCTGTGTTTTACTAATTACTGTTTCCCTATCACCCTTTACCCCTCTCCTTTATCCCCTCAGTTTTAAAACTCTATTCCTGCACTTCCACTATCTTCTTAGACTTAAATTCTGCCCCTCTTGTGTGAGCCTTGCCTTGGGACCCATGAGCTCCCTTTGAACTTGGACACATAAGGGCTGGCCCTTCCACACTGCACTCATCCCTATCTGGTTTTATGAACCTGGGAGTAAGCACTGCCCGGGGCCCTTTGAGACCCTTAGGGAACTCTGACACACCAGGTCTGAGAAAGGCTTTGAAACAAGTGGTATTTGAGGCATTTTGTTCCATAACTCAGAGAGGAAGTGAATCAGGCTTCCTATGGTTGTACTTTCCTATTTTTACATATTTTCTTGATGTAATTCATTATTACTGGTCTGTAATAATTTGTAATAAACATTTGGGGTTGGCTAGTGAAAAAGGGATGGGCAATTATGCATGCTCAAGGGTAGAAAACATGCCTATAGGATTTGTGTTCTGAATGATTCAATTCTGCATTTTAGAAAGCATGCCTATAGGACCGGTCTTAAATCCTGTGTGTTCAATTCTGCATTTAGACACCATGTCTATAGGATTCATTTCAAATCCCGCATGTTCAATTTCACACCTAGATAACCTGCCTATAGGACTTTATTTTAAATTCTGCACGCTTGTTACCACTTAGATATCATGCTCTAGGATCTAAACGGCTATAAGCAAGTATCATGTTCATAATGTTAAAATCAGTATAATGTATAGAAATCATGCCTATAGGAATTCCCAAGTAAAAATCCTGCCTGTTTCCGTTTCACGTTCGACTAGATATCATGTCTATAGGAATTAAAATCAGCAACATTAGATATCACGTCTATAGGAGTTAAAACCAGTAATAATGGATATCAGAATTTGAAACTAGTCAAATTTAAAATCAGTCTATTCTGAACCAGTTTTTTAAGTAACTTAATCTCCCTATTTAACACGGTTTAGCAAGCATGCCTATAGGATTTCAAACCGCTCGTTTTTTAAGTTTGTTACTGCTTTACCACATTCTGAATCAGTAATAGATACCATGCTCATAAGATTCTACCCCAAACACTTAGGCATAATTTAGGTAATAACAATAAATGAAGCTGAACCCGTTTCTGCTAATTAATAATTGCTACAACCAGTAGGCAGGCCTGATTCGGACTTCTTATCTGAGTTATGTAATAAATTGGTCTGCTTCAACAACTTAAACTCCCCTTTCGCCTTAATATTTTCAGACTCTGCTTGTTGTTTGAGTCATGCTATTTGATTGCTTTTGTTTGAGGAGGTATATACGAGCCTTCATTGTTTATGTGCTTCCCCTGTTATTGTGCTGTCTTATATGTTTTGTATGTCGCTTTAGATTTTTTTCACCTTTAAAACTCCAAGTCAGCCTAATATCCCTCCCTTTTAGCAATAGTAGTCCTAAGTGCACAGGAATAGGGCGGGTAATAACATGCAATAGTGGCCGAGACCAATCCGCACTTTAGTACCTTAACGGGGTGTGAAGGGTAGATATGGATATGACGACCGGTGCTCTAATACCACGTGTAGCCCCTCTTTTGAGGAGTGATTACCGAGTATTGCATTGATGTGATCCATATTATAAATAAACCTAGGACCCCCTTTCCCTCTCTTTCTTTGCCTTTAAAGTATTATGACTTTTTTTTTTTAAAAAAAAAATAGCTTTTTAATGATTACTCTATTTTACTTCCAAGCATTTGTGTATTAAAATCCCCTCTTATTTGAGGCTTATCTGCTTGCATGTTAATTGCACCAAATTCACAAAGAATTGTCTGGCCGGGAACCACACTAGTGGATCCTGAGGGGTGCCTAACACCTTCCTCTTAGGATAATTTCAAGCCCTTACCCTATCTCTGGTTATCAAACAAACTCAGAAGTGAACCTTGTAGGTGTCCTAATGCACCATAAATCATTAGGTGGAGACTCTTCAAAAAAAATGCAAAACCCAGTTCCCAAAAGGAACGAGTTGTCCCATACCCAAATGTCATAAACCCGATTCTCCTGATGCAAAGAGGGAAAAAAAGGGGCGCGACATGCACCGAGGGGATTGAGACTTGGTCCGTCCCGTAAAAGTTTAAAGTTGAAAATCATGCTGTTAGCTATTTGCTCTCTATGTGTTATGAAAGATTGATTGTAAATCATGTTAGAAATCTTGTTTAGGCTATATTTTGGCACTGTTGGGTCCCATAGGGGCCGCGTTACATGTTGAATTGCCTGTTAAATGCTATTCGTACTCAGTCACAGTTTTTACTCGCATATCATATCTTAGTCTCTGTTATTCTATTTGATACTTCATGTTATTGCTGTTTGAGCTGATTTTTCCTGATATCTGAGAGCCCGAGAGACTGGAGATATTGATGACTGAGTGAGGCCGAGGGCCTGATTGTGAGGATATTTATGGGATTGGGTTGCACGCCGCAACATGTTTTATTGATTTACGACTGAGTGAGGCCGGGGGCCTGATTGATTTATGCCATGATTGGCTTGTTATAGCATTTGGGCTTAAGGAGCCCCTTTGGAGTCTGCACACCCCTAGTGAGCGCAGGTAACTACCGAGTGCCGAGTGCCGAGTGGTGAGTGATTGTAAGGAATGGGTGACTGGGAGGAATGAGTGATGGTGAGGTTGGAGTGATTGGGAGGACTAAGAGATGATTGCCTGAGAGGCATTATATGATTACATTAATGATGCACACAATATCCTTATATATATTTTTTGAAAACTGTTGAAATATATTCTTATATAGTTTACTTAAATTTGCCTGAAATAAACTGAGTTGGCTTGAATTACCGGAACTTGGGAAGCATGACTATTTTCCTTTATGAAATTATTGAAATGAACTAAAAGTGTGTAGCTCGTCACTATCTTCAGTTCCTTATTTATTATTCTTACTTACTGAGTTGGCGTACTCACGTTACTTCCTGCACCTCGTGTGCAGATCCAGGAGTTGTTGGACGCGGAGGTTGTTGATAGTACTCGTAGCTGGTCATTGGAGATCGCGGGGTAGCTACCGGCGTTCGCAACCCTGCTTTCTTCTTCCCTATCTATCCTTATTTTCTGTATTTTGGATTCTAGACTATGTTAGGTCTTGTTACTTTTGGGTAGTCTATGTTAGATGCTCATGAATAGTGACACCCCGATGTCGGTCTTTATTTCTGCACTTATGTTTTTGGGGTTCACCCCATTTTATGGAGAAGATTTTAGTTATTTTAAAAGTTTTGATTATTTCTGGTTATTATTGAAAGCATTTTGGTAACGTCGGCCGGCCTAGTATCACCGATAGGCGCCATCACGACGGGTTGTGTTTTGGGTCGTGACAAGTTGGTATTAGAGCCTAGGTTACATAGGTCTCACGAGTCATGAGCAGGTTTAGTAGAGTCTTGCGGATCGGCACGGAGACGTCTGTACTTATCTTCGGGAGGCTGCAGAACCCTTAGAAAAATTCACATTCTTGAATTCTTATCGTGTGAATCTGTTGATAATGGTAACTAAACTTCTATTATTCTATTCTCTCACAAATGGTGAGGACACGCGCTACTGGTCAGGACGGACAACCACCAGTACCACCAGTTAAGGTCGCGAGAGGCCGAGGTCGCGGTAGAAGCCGTCGTAGGTGCAGGAGTATAGCCCGCACAAAGGCTAGGGGAGCACCTGCAGATCCACCAGTTGCCCCAGTACAGGATCAGGTCCCAGTTGTGGATGCACCAGCGGGACCAGCTGAGGCAGTAGCTGTGCCCTTCGTGGTTCCAGGTCTTCAGGAGACCTTAGCTCAGAGTCTAACAGTGTGCAACGGTCTTGATCAGGCGGTCTCTATTTCTACTACAGCAGCCACTTCCCAAGCCGGGGGAGGCACTCAGACTCTCGCCGCCCGCACACCCGAGCAGGTTGTTCAGGGACTTCAAACACCGGGGGCACCACCAGCCCAGCCGGTTGCACCTGCTCAGGACTATGTGGTTCCAGTCATGCCTGATGATGAGCAGCGTAGATTGGATAGGTTTGGTTGACTTCAGCCTTCGACTTTCAGCGGTGCAGAGGGCGAGGATGCCCAGGGTTTCTTGGATAAGTGTTAGAGGATTCTCCGTACAACATGTATTATGGAGACCAGTGGGGTCTCGTTCACTATCTTTCAATTCTCTGGAGCTGCCTTCACTTGGTGGGAGGCTTATGAGAGGCGTAGGCCTGTTGGTGTAGCACCCCTTACATGGCAGCAGTTCTCCGTTCTCTTCCTGGAGAAGTATGTGCCCCAGTCACACAGAGAGGAGCTGCGCATGCAGTTTAAGCAGTTACGTCAGGATGATATGACTGTGACGCAGTACGAGATGAGATTTTCCGAGTTAGCCCGTCATGCTATTTGGTTGGTTCCCACAGGCAGGGAGAGGATTAGAAAGTTCGTTGATGGCCTCGCATATCAATTGCAGATTCTTATGACTAGGGAGAGGGTGTCTGGTGCTTCTTTCAAGGAGGTTCTTGACATTGCTCAGGATATAGAGTCGATTCGCCGCCAGGAGCGAGTAGAGAGGGAGGCCAAGAGGTCTTGTGGATCCGGTAGTTTTGATGGTGTTCCTTCTAGAGGTCAGTTTCACCACGGCAGGGGTCGTCCCTTCAGGCATGCTCAGATGGCTCACCTAGCCCACCGTGGTGCATCGTCTGGCCATGGTTTTCACAGTTCTTAGCAGGGTCACTCATCTCTAAGTGCCCTTCCAGCTCAGTGTTTTTCCCGTGCTCTATTGGTTCAGGGCTCGCCTATGGCAGGTTCTTCTACCAGTTACCCCGGTGCTCGGGGCTCCCTTCAGTCCCCACCAGCAGCACCAGGGAGTAGTTTTGAGTGTAGGGAGTTTGGGCATATGTGGAGGCAGTGTCCTCGTCGTCAGGGAGGTCCAACGCAGTAAAGGGGTCAGGCTGCATCTTCAGCACCAGTTACATCACCACCCGCCCAGTCATCTCGGGTGGAGCTCATTCAGCTAGGGGTCGCCCAAGAGGGGGAGGCCGATTAGGTGGAGGTCAGGTCCGTTTCTATGCTCTTCTTGCCAGACCATATGTCATTGCTTCAGACACAGTGATCACATATATTGTCTCAGTATGTCACCGAGATGCCTCTGTATTATTTGACCCTGGTTCCACCTATTCATATGTATCCTCGTTTATTTCTCATTATCTGGATATGCCCTGCAAGTCTTTAGCTTCATCTGTTCATGTATCTATTCCAGTGGGCGATACTATTATTGTGGACCGTGTGTATAGGTCGTGTGTAGTGACCATTGGGGGATTGGAGACTAGAGTAGATCTTCTACTGCTTAGTATGGTTGATTTTGATGTGATATTGGGTATGGATTGGCTGTCTCCCTATCATGCTATTTTAGACTGCCATGCTAAGATTGAAACGTTGGCGATGCCGGGGTTGCCTCGAATTGAGTGGTAATGTTTTTTAGATTATGTCCCTAGTAGAGTGATTTCATACTTGAAAGCGCAACGGATGGTTAGGATGAGTTGTTTATCCTATTTGGCTTTTGTGAGAGATGTTAGTGTAGAGACCCCTACTATTGATTCTGTTTCGGTGGTACGCGATTTTCCGGATGTGTTTCTTGCAGACCTTCCGGGCATGCCGTCGGACAGGGATATTGACTTCAATATTGATTTGGTGCCGGGCACTCAACCTATTTCTATTCCACCGTACCGTATGGCACCGGCTGAGTTGAAGGAGTTGAAGGAGCAACTTCAGGAGCTCCTAGAGAAGGAATTTATTAGGCCTAGTGTGTCACCTTGGGGTGCACCTACTTTATTTTTGAAGAAGAATGATGGCACTATGAGAATGTGCATTGATTATAGGCAGCTGTACAAAGTCACAATCAAGAACAATTATCCTTTCCGCGCATTGATGATCTATTTGACCAGCTTCAGGGAGCGAGGGTGTTCTCCAAGATTGATCTCAGGTCAGGGTATCACCAGTTGAAGATTGGGGACTCGGATATTCTTAAGACAGTTTTCATGACCCGATATGGTCATTATGAGTTCCCTGTGATGTCTTTTGGGCTGACCAATGCCCCAGCCGTGTTCATGCATTTGACGAACAGTGTGTTCTAGCCTTATCTCGACTCGTTTGTTATTGTATTCATTGATGATATCCCGGTGTACTCTCGTAGCCAGGGGAGCATGCCCAGCATTTGCGGGTTGTGTTGCAGCGGTTGAGGGATGAGAAGCTTTATGCTAAGTTCTCCAAGTGTGAGTTTTGGCTCAGTTTAGTGGTGTTCTTGGGGCACGTGGTGTCCAGTGAGGTTATTCAGGTTGATCCTAAGAAGATAGAGGCAGTCCAGAGTTGGCCCAGACCATCCTTAGCCACAGAGATTTGTTGCTTTCTTGGTTTGGTGGGTTATTACTATCGGTTCGCGTAGGGTTTCTCTTCTATTGCATCACCCTTGACCAAATTGACCCAAAAGGGTACTCCTTTCAGGTGGTCGGATGAGTGTGAGTCGAGCTTTTAGAAGCTCAAGACTGCCTTGACCATAATTTCAGTGTTAGTTCTGCCATCAGCTTCTGGTTCGTAATTAGTATATTGTGATGCTTCTCGGATCGGTATTGGATGTATTTTTATGTAGGATGGTAGAGTGATTGCTTATGCTTCTCGTTAGTTGAAGCCCCATGAGAAGAACTACCCTGTTTATGATTTGGAGTTGGCTGCCACTGTTCACGCGTTGAAGATTTGGAGGCATTGTCTTTATGGTGTGTCTTTTAAGGTGTTTACTGATCATCGTAGCCACCAGCACTTGTTCAAACAGAAGGATCTCAATTAGAGGCAGAGGAGATGGTTGGAGCTGCTAAAGGACTATGATATTACTATTTTGTACCATCCGGGAAAAGCCAATGTGGTGACCAATGCCTTGAGTAGAAAGGTAGTGAGTATGGGTAGTCTTGCATTCCTTCCTATTGGTGAGAGACCCCTTGCACTTGATTGTTCAGGACTTGGCCAATCGGTTTGTGAGATTGGATATTTCGGAGCCTAGTCGGGTCTTAGCTTATGTGGTTTCTCAGTCTTCCTTGTTTGGTCGTATCAGAGAGCGCCAGTATGATGATCCTCATTTGCTTGTCCTCAAGGACAAGGTTCTGCATGATGATGCCAGATATATGACTATTGGTGATGACGGGGTAATGAGGATGCATGGCGGGATATGTGTGCCCAATATGGATGGGCTATGAGAGTTGATTCTAGAGGAGGCCCATATTTCGCGGTATTCCATCCATTCGGGTGCCGCGAAGATGTATCAGGATTTGAGACAACACTATTGGTGGAGGAGAATGAAGAATGATATAGTTGGGTTTGTAGCTCGGTGTCTCCACTGTCAGCAGGTGAAATATGAGCATCAGAGGCCGAATGGCTTGCTTCAGCAAATAGAGATTCCAAAGTAAAAGTGGGAGCGGATCACCATATATTTCATAGTTAGGCTCCGACGGACTTCGAGGAAGTTCGATGCTATTTGGGTGATTGTGGATCGGCTAACCAAGTCTGCGCACTTCATTCCTGTGTGTACTACCTATTCTTCAGACCGGCTGGCAGAGATTTATATTAGAGAGATTATTCTCCTTCACGGTGTGCCAGTTTCCATCATTTCAGATAGAGGCACGCAGTTTACATTGCAGTTTTGAAGAGTCGTGCAGCGAGAGTTGGGCACTCAGGTTGAGTTGAGCATAGCATTTCATTCGCAGACGGATGGGCAGTCCGAGCGCACTATTCAAATTCTGGAGGACATGTTACGCGCTTGTGTCATTGATTTTGGGGGTTCATAGGACCATTTTCTACCACGCGCGAAGTTTTCCTACAACAACAGTTACTAGTTGAGCATTCAGATGGCTCCGTAAGAGGCTTTATATAGGATGCAGTGTGGATCCCAAATGGGTTGGTTTGAGCCATGTGAGGCTAGACTTTTGGGTACAAACTTGGTTCCGGATGCATTGGACAAGGTGAAGTTGATTCAGGAGCGGCTTCGTACGGCGCAGTCAAGACAGAAGAGTTATGCTGACAGAAAGGTTCGTGATGTGTCCTACATGGTTGGGGAGAAGGTCTTGCTGAAGGTTTCACTCATGAAGGGTGTTATGAGAGGTACTTCGGAGGATTGGGGAGGTGGCATATGAGCTTGCCTTACCACCTAGATTGTCAGGTGTGCATCCAGTATTTCAAGTTTCTATGCTCCGGAAATATATCGGCGATCCATCTCATGTCTTGGATTTCAGCACGGTTCAGTTAGATGGTGATTTGGCTTATGATGTGGAGCCAGAGGCTATTTTTGAGTGGCATGTCCGAAAGTTGAGATCAAAGGATATAGCTTCAGTGAAAGTGTAGTGGAGTGGTTAGCCCATGGAGGAGGCTACTTGGGAGACCAAGCTGGAGATGCGGAGCAGATATCCACACATATTCGAGGCTCCAGGTATGTTTCTAGACCCGTTCGAGGACGAACGTTTGTTTAAGAGGGGGAAGATGTAACGACCCGGCCGGTCGATTCGTGAGTTACAGCCCCGTTCCCCATTTTTTCTGTTTCATTTGTGTTCTTCAGCTGTATTATGTCTTACCGGGTTAGTTGGTTCGGGTCCGGAGTGGTTTTGGAGTATATTGAGATACTTAGTCTCTTAAGACAAAGTTTAAGATGGGAAAGTTGACCGGATGTTGACTTATGGGTAAACGATCACGGGTTTGAATTTTGACTGTTCCGTTAGCTCCGTTAGGTGATTTTGGAATTGGGAGCACGTTCAGAATGTGATTTGGAGGCCCGTGGTAGAATTAGGATTGAATTGGCGAAAGTTAGAATTTTGGCGATTTTGGTCGGAAGTGGAAACTTTGGTATCGGGGTCGGACTGAAATTCCGGATATTGGAGTAGGTTTGTGGTGTCATTTCTGACGTGTGTGCGAAATTTGAGCTCATTCAGACGTGATTTGATAGGTTTCGGTGTCGTTTGCGGAATTTGGAAGTTTAGAAGTTCTTAGGCTTGAATCCGAGGGTAATTTGCTGTTTTGATGTTGTTTTGAGTGATTCGAAATTTCGACTAAGTTCGTATGGGGTTATATGGCTTGTTGGCATGTTTGGTTGAGGTTCCGGGGGCCTCAGGTGTGTTTTGGGTGGTTAACGGTTCAAGTTTGAAGTTTGGAGAATTGCTGAAGTTGGCCTGTTGCTGGTGTAATCGCACCTGCGAGGGTATTTCCACAGGTGCGACGCCGCTGGTGCGGTGGGATGGACGCAAGTGCGGAACTGTGTTGGATTAGGGAAGACCACAGGTGCGACTGGTCGTACGCATCTGCGAGCCCGCAGAAGCGGGTAGTTGCCCGCAGAAGCGGAAGAGGGAAGGTCTGGCAGTGGCCGTAGGTTCGAGGTCTTTTCTGCACCTGCGATGTCACAGAAGCGGGTAGAGAGCGCAGGTGCGGAGATGGGGATTTAAGTGGTTTTCTGCAGATGCAGAGATTTTTGCGTAAAAGCGGCACCACAGGTGCGCATATTGAGCCGCAGGTGCGAAAAGCCTGGGCAGAACCTATAAATAGAATACTTCACGAATTTTTGCTCATTTCCATCGTTTTAAGTCGGACCTTGGAGCTTTTGGGGTGATTTTTGAAGGGGATTCAATGGTTTTCACGGAGGTAAGTTGCTTGAGCTTTATTATCATTAGCTATGGTGTTTTCCCGTTCATTTCCCACCTAATTAGTAGGATTTTTGAAGTGAAATAAGGGGTTAGGGCTTGGGATATTGGGGAGAGTAATTTGGGGATTCGAGGGACCAAATGATGTCGGACTTTGATGAAATTGGTATGGGTAGACTCGTGAGTGAATGGGCTTTCTAGTTTTGTGACTTTTGTTGGACTTCGAGATGTGGGCCCGGGGACCGGGTTTGAGCTAATTTCGGGATTTGAGCCCAATTTAGTAGTTTTCTTGTGGAATTAGTTCTTTTGGCATATATTGATTGTGTTGATTACTTTTGGCTAGATTCAGGACGTTTGGAGGCCGATTTGAGAGGCAAAAGGCATCACGGAGTAGGATTTTGCTCGGGTTGAGGTAAGTAGCAGTTGTAAATCTGGTCCTGAAGGTATGAAACCCCAGACATTGTATCTTGTGACTATTTTGGAGGTGACGCACATGCTAGGTGATGGGCGTGTGGGCGTGCACTGAGGGGATTGAGACTTGGTCCGTCTCGTAGGACTGTAAAGTTGAACAACATGTTGTTAGCTATTTGCTTTCTATGTGTTATGAAAGATTGATTGTAAACCATGTTAGAAATCCTGTTTAGGCTATATGTTGGCACTGTTGGGTCCCGTAGGAGCCGCGTTACATGTTGAATTGCCTGTGAAATGTTATTCGTACTCAGTCACAATTTTTACTCACATATCATATCTTAGTCTCTGTTATTCTATCTGATACTTCATGTTGTTGCTGTTTGGGCCAATTTTTCCTGATATCTGAGAGCCCGAGAGACTGGAGAGATTGATGATTGAGTGAGACCGAGGGCCTGATTGTGAGGATATTTATGGGATCGAGCTGCACGTTGCAGCATGTTTTATTCATTTATGACTGAGTGAGGCCGGGGCCCTGATTGATTTATGCCATGATTGACTTGTTATAGCGTTTGGGCTTAAGGAGCCCCTCCGGAGTTTGCACACCCCTAGTGAGCGCAGGTACCTACTGAGTGCCGAGTGGTGAGTGATTGTGAGGAATGAGTGAGTGGGAGGAATGAGTGATTGTGAGATTGGAGTGATTGGGAGGACTGAGAGATGATTGCCTGAGAGGCATTATATGATTACATTATTGATGCACACAATTGCCATATATCCATATTTTGAAAACTGTTGAAAGATATTCTTATCTAGTTTTACTTGAACTTGCCTGAAATAAACTGACTTGACTTGAATTATCGGAACTTGGGAAGAATGACTATTTTCCTTTATGAAATTATTGAAATGAACTAAAACTGTGTAGCTCGTCACTATCTTCAGTTCCTTATTTATTATTGTTACTTACTGAGTTGGCATACTCACGTTACTCCACGCACCTCGTGTGCGGATCCAGGAGCTGTTGGACGCGGAGGTTGTTGATAGTACTCGTAGCTGGTCATTGGAGATCGCGAGGTAGCTGCCGGCGTTCGCAACCTTGCTTTCTTCTTCCCTATCTATCCTTATTTTCTGTATTTTGGATTCCAGACTATGTTAGGTCTTGTTACTTTTGGGTCGGCTATGTTAGATGCTTATGACTTGTGACCCCGATGTCGGGCTTTATTTCCGCACTTATGTTTTGGGGTTCACCCTGTTTTATGGCAAAGATTTCACTAATTTTAAGAGTTTTGATTATTTTTGGTTATTGTTGAAATCGCTTTGGTAATGTCGCCTGGCCTAGTATCATCGATAAGCGCTATCACGACGGGTCGTGTCAATCCCCAAACTTCACCAAGTAACCTGCAACTGATCTTCTGGTCTGTACAGCCTCCCCAATTCGAGTCACAAAAACCTTCCAGTTTTCCTGAGTCTACAGATGGTATTTGAAGAACAAGACCTTGAGAACCTTTGATATACCTTACCACTCGCAATGCAGCTTCTATGTGTGAATGCTTTGGTTTGTGCATGTATTGGCTCAGAATTTGCACTACATAAGCAATGTCAACTCTAGTCATAGTAAGGTAGAGTAATCTGCCTATCAGTCTTTGGTATTTTCCAGCATCAGCTAGTAACTTGTCTTCTGTTTCAGAAGAAGACTGACCATGAATAAACCTGTCATATTCTTCAGATGTGAGTTTTACATTTGCTTCCAAAGGTGTACCAGCTGGTTTTGCACCACTAAGCCCCATCTCTACAATGAGTTCCAAAGCATACTTCCTTTGACTCATCACAATTGCCTTAGATGATCTAGCAAACTCAATTCCAAGGAAGAATTTGAGTTCAGCTAAGTCTTTCATTTTGAACTTCAGTTTAATCATTTCTGGTCTGAAGAATCAACCTTTGGCTACTTCCAGTTACAAGCAAGTCATCCACATAGACAAGCACCACTATTAACTCAGACTCCACTCTCCTAGTGAATAATGAGTAGTCAAAGTGACTTTGAATGAATCCAAGCTGTAGTAAAGCATCTATTAGCTTCTCATTCCATTGCCTAGGAGCTTGCTTAAGTTCATATAGGGACTTATGAAGTTTGCAGACACTATGCTTCCCCCTTGCTAGCAAACCCTGGAGGAATCTCCATGTAAACTTCTTCAAGTAAGTCTCCTTGTAGAAAAGCATTGTGTACATCCATTTGAAAGATGGCCCAATGCTTAGCTGCAACAATGGCTAGAACTGACCTGACTGTAACCATTTTGGCTATAGGAGAGAAGGTCTCAGTGTAGTCCAATCCCTTCTGGTGGCTATATCCTTTTGCTACAAGCCTAGCCATGTACCTTTCTACTGCACCTAAGGAGATATATTTGACCTTGAACACCCATTTACATCCAATATGAACTTTCCCATGAGGGAGATCCACCACTGTCCAGGTGTGATTGTCCTCCAAAGCTGATATCTCACACTTCATTGCCTCAATCCACTTTGCGTCTTTGACTGCCTCATTGTAAGTTTAAGTTCCACAATAATTGAGTAAGTAGGTAATGCATCTCCAAAGGAAGATGACACATTGGCATAGCTGACATAGTCTGATATAGGATAACAGCAGTGTGCACTCCCTTTGTTAGGAACAATGTAGTCTTTTATCCATATGGGTGGTCTGCTCACCCTAATGGACTTTCTGGTGTCATCCTGTGACTCGGCACTAGGAGCTATGATAGGGACATCATTGACTGTGGCATGATCAGTAAGACCACCAGTAGGTGAAAGAGGAACAGAAGGGCCAGCTGAACCAGGAGAGGCAGGAGAGACAGGAAAAGAGGAAGGTGGTGACTGAGCATGCACAGACTAAGAAACATCTGTAGGATCAATTGATGAAACGGTAGGGAGATCTAAAATAGGAAATAAGGTTGAGATGGTAGAACTCATGTGCTGAAAAGGAAAGACATCATCCTTAAACACTACATCCTTGCTGATATGAAATTCTTTTATATGAAGCTCAAACATCCTATATCCCTTCTGTGTAGCAGAGTAAACAAGAAAGACCGTAGGATATGCTTTGGGAGCAAATTTATCAGTTCTTCTAATTGTAGTCACATATCCAAGCATCCAAAGACTCTCATGTGCTGTAAAGAAGGTGAATGTCCAAACATGATCTCAAAAGGAGACTTTTTGTGAAGGACAGTTGAAGGGAGTCTGTTGATGATGTATACAGCAGTACTAACACATTCCCCCCCCCCCCCCAAAACCTTAATGGTACTGAAGCCTGAAATCTGAGTGCTCGAGCAACCTCCAAAATATACATGTGTCTTCGTTCAGCAACTGTGGAGTGTAGATGCATGAGCTTTGATGTATAATTCCCAGAGATTGTAACAACTCTGACATATGGGAATTAAAGAACTCACACCCATTATCAGATCTAAAAAACTTAATAGAGGTTGAGTAGACATTCTTAATCATAGTAAAGAAAGATCTAAGAGCAACAACAACCTCAACTTTAGTAGGTAAAAGGAAGAGCCATGTATACCTAGAACAGTCATCCACCAAGGTCAAGAAATAAGTCTTTCCATCATAAGTAGGGACTCTATAAGGACCCCAAACATCATCATGAATTGTATAAAAGCAGGATTTAGACAATGTAGGACTAAGAGGAAAAGGTAGTCTTGTCTCTTTAGCTAAAGGGCTGTACAATGCTTATCTTTACTACTACATTAAACAGCTTGAAAATCATGAAAATCATTCAGTTTCTGCAAAGTATCTAGAGAGGCATGACCCAATCTCTTATGCCACAAAGCTATATTCACTACCTTATTAAGGGCCTTTATTATATTTACAGTGTGTATTGGCCATGAAGCATTCATGGTTTCTGCAACTGGACTTTGACTTTGAGTTTGTAGTGCTATTGACTTCTTTGAAGTAGAGTTGAACACATACAGTCCATCTTCTTCTCTACCAATCTCCCTCACCTGTCCACTGAAGAGCTCCTAAAAAATAAAAAAAAAATCAGGGAAGAACATAACAACCCATCTCATTTCCTTTCTGAGCTTGGACACAGATAAAATGTTATACTTGAAGTCAGGAATATGCATCACATTAGACACTATTAGGTCTTTAAGAATGGCAATAGACCCTATGTGACTAACATGAGCTACGCTACCAGTAGGTAAGTGAACTTTTCCACCTTTATTACCAACAACTTTAGCAGTAATCAACAAGCTAGAATCATTCACCATGTGACTTGAAGCCCTTGAATTTACAATTCATTTAGCTAGAATTTTAGTAACATCACCACATAATGGCATACTTACTGCCATAGCAGAACCACTGCACTTAGGTTGCTTGCCTAGAAGTTAAAGCATCTAGTTGTACTGCTCTTGAGTGAATTGAGGGATTCTAGCTTGGAAGTTCTGACTTGCTTGTTGCACTTGTGAGACTCTTGCAAAGTTAGCAGTAGATTCTGCTTATGCGGGGCCAGTGGGAGCATAAGTCATATAGTTGCCAACACTGGTCTAAGCATAGTTAACTGTATTACCAAAATCCACCCTTCTTTTTTGACTTAAAATCTAATGGATATCCATTCATTTTGTAACAAGTTTACCTAGAGTGACCTTTGAAGTTGCAATAGTCACAATGTAGATTGTTTTGCCTGGGTCTGTAGCTAGAAACTGAGTGGTTACCACCTCCAGAATGACCATAGCTAGCGCCTGCATTCCCTTTGCTACTAAACAAAGCCGTCACCTCATTAACCAAGAAGTTGTGATTTTGCCCAAGGTTTCCTTTTGCGTTCAACTGAACTGGAGCTCAAGATGATGTTCCTTTATTACTGAACAAGGATGTACCTTCATTAACTTCAGAAACTTGAGAAGATTGGGATAGTGCTGTTTTGCGTTCTTCAGAAATAATCATTGAGTAAGCTTTGTTAGTGGAAGGTCTAGGAGACATGTTCAAGATCTGATTGCTTGACTGAGAGTATGTCTCATTTAGACCCATGAGAAACTATAATAGCCTTTGGTACTTAAAATGCTCAACATATTTCTTCGTCTCTTAACAACCACACCCAGGGCAAGGCATAAGAGCATCAAACTCTGCCTACAATTTGAGAAATAAGCAGACACAGATGAAAATCCTTGAGCTAGAGTTGCAATTTGTTTATGCATATATAACACTCTAGAACCATTAACTTTATCAAATGTCTCTTTGAGGTCCATCCACACTTTGTGAGCACTCGAAGCATAGACCATGCCACTCAACAATTCAGCACTCACAGAATTCATAATCCACGATAGGACTATAGCATTACATTTTCCCCAAAGTTCATGAAGAACAGGAGGAAACTTCTCTTTTGGATACCTTCCATCTACAAACCCTAGCTCACTTTTTCCTAATAGACTAACTCGCATAGTACTGCTCCACAAAGTGTAATTCTTAGGTCCTGTGAGCTTGATAGAGATGAGAGAACTACCTAGAGTGTCACTCGGTTGCAGAAACAACGGATGATGCTGATCAATCACTGGTGCTACAGCTACAGCTTCCTGAGTCGATCCATTGTCCTCGTCAGTAATCGCCATTATCAACAGAAATCTAGCTCACACAAACGTTATACACAACAGATACCAATTGCTCAAAATCGATCTAACCCTAAATTTTGGGAATCGAAGCAATTTCTCAATTCGAATGAGTAATTAACAGAGAAAATTAAGGATGATGAATCTAGAGTTGAAATCAAGTGATATAGATCATTAACTCGAGCTCTGATACCATGATGAAATCTAGACTCTACTCTTAGCTATGGCGATGGAAGCTAAGATGAAGAAGAAGCAGAGGCGAGCAAATGAGCAGTTATGCTTTATTACTGTATATTCTCAACTAGCAAATGGAAGCTACCGTACACTTTATACTATTCCAACTACTTAACCTTCTAACTACCTACTAATCACGCTACTAATTTATTATATATAATTAGCTGTACACAGCTGTCAATAGCACTTGATTGAACACGACCCCTTTAATCTCATCCCCAACACAGAAGTTATCAAAATATGGTTCCTTTAGAGGCGGAAGAACACTTCAGTGCTCATTGTTACGCCCTTAGACCACGATAAATTTCTCTTTGAGTTCCCATTAAGGCTTGATGTGGTGCGAATCATAGCTAGTGAGTGGTTCTGGAATGGCAGGCATCTCACGCTTCCATGGTGGTCGCCGAAAAATGGTGCAGCTTCACAAACAGCAAATCTGAGCAAAAATGGATAAAGGATTCGGTATTCCATTGCATGCATGGAACACAAATACCTTTTGGGTTTATTAGGGATAACTGTGGCGGTTTCATTGACACTGATGAAGACACGAAGCCTAAGACACACCTATTCTGGGCTAGAATTTCTGTTAAATTTAAGGAAGGTGGTTTACCCAACAATTTGATACTGGAAGTTGGGAAGTTGAAGTACAAAATAATGATATTTGATGACAATCTCATAAAAATTGTCACCGTCGGTGGAATAGAGAGAGTCAAGTAGAGAGAGTCGGAGTGGAGACGAAGAAAATGAAGTCAAGTACAGTAGCTTCCTCGAGCCAAACGAAGTATACAGATGTCCAACCTGTCAAACCTAAGCCACTACATTTGGGTTTGAACAACTTTAATTCAAATAAATGGTCAAAAAAATACAGACCCGGTCAACAACCCAGCCCAATCCGTGAAAGCCCCAAAGGATAAAGGTAAGCAACAAATTTTGGGCCAAAAATTATATCAACTTTATTATTCTAAGGGCCCAAAAAATAAAGGAAAGAGAGCAATGACAAATCAATATGGAGGGCTGTTGGGCTAATCTCTGATCCTTGCCTCAAAAAATCTATGGGGCTCTAGATTGAAATAGGCATGACCCTCTATCGGTGGAGATATAAACAGACTCTGCAGAACCCTCTAGACTAACTCCAGCTCCACAAATGACCACTTGTGAGTTGACATCTGAAGCCGATAATGAAGCAGATCATGCAACTACCATCCACAACCATGTTCACCCTTGGGTGCTTACATCAGTACCACCAATTATAAGCTCCTTGGAGGCCGACTTCTCCTCTTTCTCTGAATTCCTTTCTCACCCATGGTATGGGATGAGCAATTGGGGTACGCAAGTGATTCAAAATTTTGCAGTTGTTGAAATATCAAGGTGGGCAAAGGCAATTATGTCTAAAGCATGTAAAGCATTTGAGTTAAATGTTGCTGGCTTTGAGTATGAAATTTTTGACATTATACTGCGAATAGAGGAAAAAAGGCGACTACAACTATAAAAGCAAAAATTATTGTCGATCCCAAGGAGAGAAGCAAAAAGAAGCAGATAATTGAACTTGAAAGACTGAATTGTGGACTTAGTTACGAAGGTAGAAGCAAAGGGCACAAGAGCAGGTGTAGACATGTAATTTTTGACCCTTCTTAAAATTTTACACCATTTTGTGCTTAGATATTTATTTTAGGTCTAATATCGCTATTTTGGCTATTTTAAACTTCATTACTTTATTTTATCTTAAAAACGATAGTTGCCTTTCATCCACACCGGAGTTAGCTGCCCTTTTCCATTCTCAAGCCAAATAGCTACCAGCTTCTTCCATCAAAATAACACCATCTCCAAATCACCAAGCACCATCACAGAGTCCGTCGGTTTCATTTTTCGGTTTAGTCCGAGTGTTCCGGCGAGTTTCGAGGTCGTCCAGGGGCGGATCTACATGTAGATTTTGGGTGCTCAAGCACCCATTATCTTTGACAAGATTTAGTAATTTGTATAGGTAATTATAAAATTATTTAGATAAATATTGATTGAGCACCCATAACTAAACTCTTTTTTCCTCTTTTTTCAAATTTTTTACCGGTGAGCACCCACGACTTTAAAATCCTGGATTCCTGGATCCGCCACTGAGGTCGTCGAAGGTGTTGGAAAAAAATTGGATGATTATGGAGAATAAAAGGTTTAGTTTAAGGCGTGTCAAAGACACCGTCCTTAAGGATATTTCGCCCACACAGAAATGATTAATATTAGGCGTATCCCCAGGATTCAACAAGCTCTTATAGTATAACTAGGAGCAGAAACAACAAAAATTGTATAAAAGAAAACCCAGCACAAGAGGATAAGAAAAATTGTTAAGCATTTTCATATTCTCTGTCCAAGCTCTCCTACCTTATGATTTGATTCTCTGTTTCTTATATATTTTTGCTATATTCCTTGAGGTTTAATTTGAATGTCAGTGATAATTTATTTTATGTGTTTGATTGAGTTGTTATTAGTTTAATTTATTTTGTGTGTTTGATTGAGTTGTTCTTAGTTTGAAGTTGCAGCATTTTTCAGAATTCTTTAGATCTTACTTAGTTCTAGAATTGCACACTCGAAGATGATTGGTCTGTTTACTTGTTTTAACGTGAGTTGAATGAATCAATTAAGCTTTGGGCTGTAATTTACTCATAGCGACGTATGGGCTAAAATTTGTTAAGAAAGAAGATTTTTGGCTTACGATACTTTATGTTGCCATTTATTCTCATTTCATTAATCAGATCGCTAGGATCATATTCGGACCGTAACATGTGGGTAGCCGGATCTTTAAGACCTCTTGTCTATTTTGAGGTTAGAGGTTGTCCCTTAGTTACTATTTTATCCATGGAGTGCCCGGAAGAACCTGTAAATATTTTTATCCGGGGAATACTCCGAAGTACATATAAATGAAGGCCAAACATGAGACGATGTTAAGGACGCGTAGTGTAGAACTTTAGTATTTTTATTTTTATTTTTATTTCTTATTTTATTTTATTTAGGTAGGGACAACCTCGAACCTCTTTTGTCTTTATTTTCTTTTTGTTTGTTTTGCTTCAATTTGAGTATCTTTTTAAGCCAACTTGATCAAGTACGCAACCGTGAATTTCACAGGACTTGGGGAGTACCTAACACCTTCTCCCCGAGTCAAATAAACCCCCTTACTTGGAATTCCTGGTGCAGTCAGTTTTGCAGTCTTAACGTGTTTTTAAAAGGATTTTTTTTTTTTAAAACGGTGACTTGACACACCGAAACCAAATGTCAAGTGACAACTCTCAAAATCCTTTGAAATACCAACTTTTGTCACTTTCAAATTGAAAACCCTTCATAGTTTTAAAACCACTTTATTACCATTTTAAAGGCGTTAAGGTGAAAAAAAGAGGTGTGACAGCTTTGACGACTCTGCTGGGGAGTTGCAGGTTCGAGCTGATACTTGATCTTGTTGGCTTTTTAGAATATTCGGTTGAGGTATTTGTTTTTTATTTGATTTATTTATTTATTTTGTTTGTTTGTTTTATTCCCTGTTTTGTTGTTTGTTTATTTATCGCTTTTCCTTATGTGTTTACTGTTTTAAAAATTATTATCATTTGCATAACCATGAGTCTTCTTTCTGTAACAAGTCTTTCGGAGTACGTTTGAGTGTACACGATCTTTTCATGAGTCACCCGTATTTTTAGGGGGGTGGCGTGGGAGCATGGAGTGGGCGGACAGCTAGAGCAGCTGCCATCGACCACGTGCTGCCCCGAATTGTCTTGTCTAGTGAACCCCAAACGTAGGTCAGCCTTTAGGTCATTCTTATTTGCATCATTCTTTATGACCTAGCAGGGTCCGGTCCTAGGTACCGTGTTCCTTTTTTGGAGCTTGTCCAAAATATGTCAAATGGGCGCGCTGGCCTAAAAATACATTCAATCATCCTTGTGTGCTACGTGTTGCATCTTTGATGGTAAAAATATTACTTGGCGGACTGATATTTGGGAAAGAAGGGTGGAAAATAAAGTAAGAGAGAATGTTGAGAGTTTCTTTTATCACTTTCGGTTTTCTTGTCCAGTTCTCTAAAAGATAAAACCCCAAAAAGATTTTACACTTTCTTATCTTTTTTCAAAAAGACAAAAAAATAGTTTTCTCTAAATCAGTTGATTTTTCCAAAGTTTTCTCCCATTTTCAATCCGGCCAAACTACGCGGCTCTGATTCTCATTGGATGTGAGATACGTACGCAACCTTCATTGGGTTCGGCCCCAATTTTCAAACAAAATCCAAAATATCTTTTCTTTAATTTCTTCTTTAGAAGTCTTTTTTTGAGACGCCAAATTCAAAATTTATAAATATATTTTATCCTCTTTAGGAGTCTTTTATTCAGAAATTTCAAAAAAAAAATGAATCCAAAATTATTTTCGTTCTTTATCAAAAGTTTTTCTTTCGAAAATTAATAAGAAAACTCAAAATCCAAAAAATATTTTCGTTCTTCTTTAAAAGTTTTTATTTCGAAAATTAAAATGAAAACTAAAAATCCAAAATAAAAATTCTTTTCTTCTTTGGAAGTCTTTCCTTCAAATTTTCAAAAATAAAAAAAATCCAAAAGTATTTTCTTTCATTTTTAGAAGTCTTTCTTCGCAATAAAAAAATGTTCTAAATCCAAAATATTTTCTTATTTTTAGATATTTGATAGTCTGATTTTGCATCAGAAGAAAAGGAAAAGAAAAAAGAAAAAAGAAAAAGAAAGTTAGTTTATTTAGTCCATTCTCGATCTTCCAGAACTACGCTTGGTCTGATTCTCAGCGGATGTGAGATATATATGCAACCTACATCGGGTTTGATCGAATTATTTCCAAAAAAAAAAAGGAAAGAGGTTTATCAAAATAAAGGTTGACTTGTGACAACTTTGGAGTTGAACAAACACCATTCTAATTTGTTTAACCAAAAGCAATCGTGGTCATAAACGACAATTTGAGTGCTTTCAAGACCACACCCATCTTCTTTCAATCCATCCTCATATCAAAAGATAACATAGACCATGTACGAGTTGATATCAACAGTCACTTTCCTTCATGCCCTGACCCTTTTGAACATTTCAAGGTCTTGATTAATTAAAAGGAACCAACGAGCTGATTCAATGGAGGATACCAATTCCTGCTGACCTCAATTGCCAACAATAGCCTATGACCTTATCTCAGGGACTTAAAAATAGTTTAGATCTCAATCCTTTGTCGTGCCAAAGGGACGTGTTTGTGGTTTTAATTTGATCATTTTTTCGAATAGACCGGTTCAATCAGGGGTTTTGGATCGTGTTTTGCTTGTCTTGTTCAACCCCCGTGTCCTTTTCACTTTTCTCTCTTAAATGGAATCTCTCACCCATTCCTCATCGTTATTGCATTTTCTCATTCTTATTCACTACAGTTCACCATCTTCTAGCCTAATTAATGTGACGTGCTTCTTGACCAGTGGTAAGGTTTGGACATCAGCACAAGCTTTCAGACAATGAGCCATAAGATAATGAAGCTCCAATGGAAAAGATGACAATAAATTTCACATTCAAGAAGAGACAAGTTTTTGAGCTAATAATAAGCACCTCTAAGACTCAATTAACGTGAGAGAATTTGCAAGTGGAATCTAAAGTAATTTTAGTTCTGCCCTTCATATGTACGTTAATCCTTCAGGATGTTCCAGGTTAAATCATTTTGAAACATGTCTTGAGTTGGCATTTTTAGAGTTGAAATAATGAAAGGCTATTTTTCTGCTATCCAAACACTAATACCACTTGTCAGCCTTTTGAGCCTTAATATGTTTGTCTTTCATTGGCTGACATCTTTTGGAATCAAGTTCCTGTCAAGGTTTAAAATAGTCCTCATTTGAATTTTAACATCCAAGAGAAAGAAGAAAGGTAGAACGAAAAGAAAAGGAAAAAGAAGAAGAACAAAAAAAGAAAAGAAAAAGAGAGATCCTCATACCATGTAGCTCTTTGAACTACGTTTGACCTGATTCTTGTTACTACAAGATACGTAGGCAGTCTTATGGTTCGGTCCCACCAAATAAGATATTTTATAGTCCTACAAATCCAAACTGGGCAATTTTTAGAAAATTCCAGAAAAAGAAGAAAAAAAATTCAATTCTCTTATTTCAGAAACTGGGGCATAGTTTTTAGAATGAATTCCAACAGTTGTAAATAAAGTAACCATGTCATTACAATTTTGAGCCTCCATGCGGCCCTTTCTTTCTCACCCTGTCCAACAACCTTCATTACGGTCCAAATAAAAGTTCTTATCGGATCAATTCCTGAAAATGCCAACTCAAGCATGTTATTAGCTTATTAAGTTTTTTGCGGAAATCAATAACAATTGAAGGGGGAGTCAACTAGCCAAGCTAAGTCAAAATTGAATGCGGCAATAAATGAGAGCAAAGAGGAAAATGAGAGAGATTTGTTGGTGAAAACCTTTGGAGGCATCACAAGTCGAAATGGTGAGATATGTGTGCAACAAAATATCTTTGATGAAAACATGCAACATCCGTGGCACATTTGGAGGAGCAAAGTAGACCAACTCTTCAACATCAATCAAGGATTTGACGAATCAACAAGTTTGAAAAGATGGACAAATCAAGTTATTGGTCTAAATGCATGTCACATTCCTTTGCCTTATTCTTCATTTTAGATAAGCTCTCATTTTTCTCAGTGGAATCTCAACATCCACCAATCTCTTTGATTTTACTTATGCATTTGTTCTTTTTCTTTTGCTCAAGACAAGCAAGAAATTTTTTTCAAATTTGCCACAAAGAGGTCCCAAGTTAGGAAGGGAGATGATCAGTTTGGTAACCTAAGTAAAGAGATGATCAGTTCGGCAATCCAAGTGAAGGAAAATAACTTGCTTGGCAATTCAATTGAAGAGAATGAATTATTTTTGGGAATTTGAGTGAAATGATTGGACGAGCTTGGTCGAATCCCATGGGCGAATCACTTTGGACCTTCTTTGAAACTCATGCAAATCAAACCTGGCAAACCAAGTCAAACAACAATGTTCAAAAGTCAGCTTACAAGTTTGTCACAAGTCAACCAATTTTTTATATATTAAAAAAAAATCACATGATTATTTTAATTGAAGCATAGGTTGTTTGAGAATCTCATTACCCCCCCGGTATTTTTCTAGTTGAGAAGATCATTACCTCCTATGCATTTTTCCTAGTTGAGAATAACTATACCTCATAGGTATTCCCCCTAGTTGAGAAGAACTGTATCTCCTAGGCATACCCCTAGTTGAGATGAGTCATTAGCTTTCCTTGGGTTCAGGGGTCCCGCATGGAAAATAGGGTCGATTTTTAATTTTCTTAAGTTGTTAGTCTTTAATTTTTCTTTGAGTTCAGGGGTCCCGCCTGGAAAGTAGGGTCAGATTTTAGTTTCCTTAAGTCATTAATCTTTAGTTTTCCTTTAGCTCAGGGGTCCTGTCTGGAGAATAGGGTCAGCTTTTAGTTTCCTTAAGTTGTTAATCTTTAGTTTTCTTTAAGTTTAGGGGTCCCGCCTGGAGAATAGGATCAGTTTTTAGTTTCTGTAAGTTGTTAATCTTTAGTTTTCCTTAAGTTCAGGGGTCCTGCCTGGAGAATAGGTTCATCTTGTAGTTTCCTTAAGTTTTTAATCTTTAGTTTTCCTTAAGTTCAGGGGTCCTGCCTGGAGAATAGGTTCATCTTGTAGTTTCCTTAAGTTTTTAATCTTTAGTTTTCCTTAAGTTCAGGGTCCCGCCTGGAAAATAGGGTCACCTCTTAGTTTTCTAAAGTCGTTAATCTTTAGTTTTACTTAAGTTTAGAGGTTTCGCCTGGAGAATAGGATCCGTTTTTAGTTTTTGTAAGGTATTAATCTTTAGTTTTTCTTAAGTTCAAGAGTCCCGCTTGGAGAATAGGGTCAGTGTTTAGTTTTCTTAAGTTGTTAGTCTTTAGTTTTCCTTAAGTTCAGGGGTTCCCGCCTAAAGAATAGGGTCAGTTTTTAGTTTTCTTAAGTTGTTAGTAATTAGTTTTTCTTGAGTTCAGGGGTCTCGCCTGGAGAATAGGGTAGGTTTTTAATTTTCGTAAGTTGTTAGTCTTTAGTTTTACTTGAGTTCAGGGTTCCCTCCTGTACAATAGGGTCACTTTTAGTTTCCTTAAGTTGTTAATCTTTTGTTTTCCTTCAGTTCAGAGGTCTCGCCTGGAGAAAAGGGTCAGTTTTTAGTTTCCTTAAGTTATTAGTCTTTAGTTTTACTTGAGTTCAGGGGTCGTGCCTGTAGAATAGAGTCAATTTTAGTTTTCTTAAATTGTTAATCTTTATTTTTCCTCAAGTTCAGGGGTCCCGCCTTGAGAATAGGGTCAGTTTTTAATTTTCTTAAGTTGCTAATCTTTAGCAATCCCTTAGTTCAGGGGTCCTGCCTGGAGAATAGGGTCAGCATATAGTTTTCCTCAAGCTCAATCTCACATCTAGGAGACACACTTCCTAGTTTAAGTCTTTCAGGTTATACTTTTTAGGAGACGCACTTCTGATCTCGCCCAAACTCACACCACAATTATAGGTAGTGAGGCGATCGAAGCAATAATAAACCCAACGCGAGCCGGGGTCGATTCCTCAGGGAGTTAGAAATAGGATTAGGTATATACCTAGTGTAAGAGTATAATGTGCCTCAATTTGCACTTCCACATTCTTGTAGGTTGTTTCTATCTCCACTTTAGCTATTGATTGCAAGTAATAAACTAGAAGACAATGTTTTTGGTGTTGGGTATTTTTCAAATGATAAAGGATCTAGGGTCGTGACTTTCACCTAGGTGGCTACCTAACGGGTTGTAAACTATAGGAAAAATTTGATTAATCGGGATTGTAATATAGCAATCACACACAAATGCTCACTCTATACCTCTCGGTAGTTTGAGTGATTTTGCCCAATTTGGCTTTCTCAAGCCCAAATGGGTATTGCACAAATCTAGTGATATATGCTCAAGTCGGGTCTTACTATCTCTAGATTTGACTCTTTAATTGGGGCTATCAATTTCTTGAGTTCACCCCAATTCCTTGTTGGCCAAGTTTTCCTAAACTTAGTCTCTCTTTCTCAAGTAAAGACTAGGTCAATAGGCATGAATCAATGTTTGCAACCATTAATTCTAGAATTCAAACATAAACAAGACTAAATATCACTAACCCAATCACAAACAAGCCCTTAAATTAAATACCCACTAAGTACCCACACTAGGGTTGAGCCATAACCCTAGTTAAAGATTTAGCTACTCATGAAAAATAAAGAAATACAAGAAGAAATTAAGATAGAATTAATAATTGATTAGACAAAGAAAATCTAATGTTTAGAAGTTAATATAGTAAAAAATTACTCAAAGAAGTAAAGAAAACGGCTCAGGTTCACTTCTGAAAATCGAACTTAACCTAAAAATGTGTTGGTTAAGTTCATAGGTAAATGTGTTGGTACCAAGTGAAGCATGCTTGAGACCCCTTTTATTCATTACTATTATTTTCGCCAAAACATAAAAGAAACAGACTCTATCCCTTAAGAAAGTTGTCACGCCATCCATTGTTGGAAGAGCCACCAGGTTCACACATAATCCACCTTTGGAATGAACCGTGGCATTAAGAAAACCAAAGGTTTATTATTCACTTAAAACGTAAAAGGAAGCTAGCAAATTAAAAAGAAGCTACTAAAGTAAATAAGAAGTTATACTACTAAGGAAAGCAAACTAAAGAAGCTATGAAATAAACTACGGAAAGCGAGATAAATGAATATACAAACTGAAGTAAAATGAATATATACATAAGGGAAAAGAATATATACAAAAGGGAAATGAATATATACATCAAATGGATAGAATATATACATACCAAAGGAAAATAAAGATGAAAGAAAAATAGTATCGGGGTTATTACAGCCCAAATATCAAATAATGAAAATATACCACCCCCCAAATGGAAATAAGCATTGTCCCCAATGCTTAGCAAAAACAAGAACAGGGAAAGGGTAGAGAGTTAAGAGAACTCCCTATGTGGTCTCAGTCTGCATAGGATCATCAGCAACCTCGACCTCAAGTTGTATCTCATCATCACCTGGCTGAAGGACAACTGGGTTGCTGAGCATCAGGATCATCTCCTCAGTAGTGTGGGAAGTGGCAACCGGCTCCTCAGACTGGCCGACTGCTGCCTCTGGTGCTTCAGGTGCTGCTGGGGGTGCTATCTCTATGAGCAAGGTCCAATGGTATATCACCAGCAAATGTAATCTTCTCAATCTCCTTCTCAGGTTGTGCACCGACCTCTTTGATGCCTGAGACTTCCGCATCTTCTTTACCTGTTCGCCCAAATCCTCAACGGCTTTCCCTTGTGCCACCACTTTAGCCATGATACTCTTATGGTCGGCCAGAATCTTCTTCAATGCTTCCTCCACCGACGGAGGTACCTGTGGCTCTGCTGGGGTTGAGGACTGTGCTGCAACAGCACTGGATATATCAGGCAGCTTTGTAGTAGCTGCCTGCATCCAGTTGCTGAGACTCGCCAATGTCTGGGAGACTGGCAGCGCAGTCTGAGGATAAGTAGAGGAGGCTGGCACTAGTAATGGCATTGATAATCTAGCAGAAGCTGGTGGTCCGGAGGATGAAGGTGGCATGGCTGCTGTCCCGGTGGAAGTACCGGCTGCTCTGGAAGGCTCGACAGCTGAATCAGTAACTACTACCGTTGGCGCCTCAGATTGGCCAGCAAAGGTAGTAAATTTACCCTTGAACTTTGGGTTGTCAGCTCCCTGGAGGTGGTACCTTGAGAAAGGCTTCTTGGCCTTTACCTCGGTGTCATAATGCTTCGGCTCCACCCCTTGATCCTTGAAGTATTCTGTGAGGAAGTTCGGGTACGGATAGGATCTCTCACCCTTCTGGACAGCTAAAGTGATGTTGGTGGACATGATGGCACCAATATTTATCGGATACCCAGCCACAATTGAAGCCACCAAAACTTCACGCGGAAGTGGGAGCATGTTTTCATTGAGGCATGGGTCAATATGGCTACATACGAACGTTTGCCACCCTTTTGCTTCAAAGTTTCGGGATGCTCGGACAATTGGAACACCTGCTGTGAGCCATAGAGGTGTTGACCCAGGGATTGCCAGAATCTCAGCTAGCCACGGGCGAGCTGCATCACCCATAGCTAGCTTCTCCAAATACTGCACTGCCTCCACCTCTTCAAACCCCACATATGAATTCAGTGCAAAGGAATCAAAATGGATTTTCAGATTGCGGACTTTGGTCACCTTTGTACCCTGTTTGATGTGAGCAATGTTTGTGTAAAATTCTTTGACCAAGTGCTCATTTGCGTCTAGAACGCTGTTGGTGAACCATTTCCATCCTTTTCGCTCTTGGAACTGCCTAAGGACACTGGGGTTGTGTTTGCTTAAATCTTTCATCAAAAATTGTCGCTCAAGAGTGAGCGACCTCTGTGTCCACAATTCCCTAAACTTTGTAAAGGCCTTGGCACTAACAAATTTGTCCTCCCATATCTCGGGCCTCCTCGACCTATCTAAACCTCCAACTGTGGTATCTCCCTCTCTACCATCGTCTGGGACATCATCATCTAAATTTATTGGAGCAGGGGGAACATGTGAGGAAGAGGGCTCAGAGTCTTGGCTTCCTTCTTCTGAACCTTCCGAAGAACTGGCAGCTGATGAGGACTCATCCACCAAGTGGAATCTCCTTGGGAATTGGTGTGATTGGGCTTCCGGTTGTGCTTGCTCGGAATTACCCTCAGAAGCTTCCCCAGAAGGGGCGTACTCACTGGTCTCCGAGGTATGAGGGGCTCTATTGGCTGTTGCTTTCTTGCTTATAACCTTTTGGATTGCTAGAGGGAGATATCTTTTGCCTCGACCCCGGTCTCGGGATGGTTCTGCCCTCCCTTGCGATGTATCTTCTCTACCACGTGAGCGAACCATTGTCTGCAACATATAAGAATTAGAAATCAGTTACAATTGAAGCTCATAAATAATACAGAAGTATGATTGAAAGTTGCAGCAAAAACTTCTCAGAAGGGACACTGCGGACCGCACAAAAGTGAGTGCGGCCGCAAACTGCCCAGTGCGGACCGCACAAAAATGAGTGCGGCCGCATAACCAAGAGTGCGGTCCTCACAATTTTGTCTGCGGCCGCACATCCCCAGGTTCAGACTAATGGGGTCTCTGAAGTTGCATCGTTGCGGACCGCAAAAAAATGAGTGGCGGTCGTACAAGTCCATTGCGGACCACACAATTTTGAGTGCGGCCGCACAAGTCAAGCACACCATTTTCCTAACTCAGAGGGCTGCGGACCGCGCAAAAGTGTCTGCGGCCACATAGCCTCTATTGTGGAGCGCACAAAAATGTGTGCGGCTGCATAATTTAAATTTCACGGGCACTGTCCTAGGGTTTATGCAATTTTGTTCTCAAATCATCATGGTTTTAGCAATAAAATATCATTAGCTACTTACCCAGACCCCAATTAATGTTTAAGAAGCTACCCACAAGATTCTAAGCAAAAACAACTAAATATTGAAATTTTTAGGCATGGAAGTAACCCTAAATCTAAGAACAAAACAAACAAAAAATGAAGAATCTAATGAATAAATTAACATACAGTAATGAAGATGCAGGTGAGAATCTAAGTCGATGAAATGAGGGAAGATTGAGAACAAATGGGGTGCACTGTAGTTCTTTGGGCATTTAGACTTCAGGGTCGTAAAGTGTAAACAAAAGAGAAAAGATTTATTTATATTTTTGACCCGTCGGGCCCACAGTTTGACCTGAGTGTGGCCGCATAATTTTGATGTGGTCCGCACTCCTTACTTTCCCTTGTAAGAAGTCCTACTACGGACCGCACAAAAATGAGTGCAGCCGCAGTATCAGTGTGGTCCGCACAAAAATGTGTGTGGCCGCAATTTGCTAAGCAATTTTGACATAACAACTTCAGAGACCATGCATTTTGATACTTAGCCAAATTTCGCACGCTCAGTCCCTGTAATGCACACCCATTCCTGCATACACTTCAAAACTAGTTAGCACAAAACAAAGCCTATCTAATCTAAGGAAGAAAACCAAGAAAAAGAAAAAGACACATGGGTTGCCTCCCAATAAGCGCCTGGTTTAACGTCGCGGCACGACGCAGATTACCAATCACTTAAAATGAAGAACCGCCACAATGTGGCCATCATCAACTTTGCCAAGATAATGTGTAACCCGGTGCCCATTGACTCTAAAAACCTCATCGTTCTTATTTTTTAAATCTATAGCACCAAAGGGGTTTACATTCACCACTTCAAAGGGGCCACTCCAATTTGACTTCAACTTGCCCAAAAACATCCATAACCGGGAATTGAACAACAACACAAGATCACCTTCTTTAAACTCCTTGTTGTGGATGTACTTGTCATGGAGGTACTTCATCTTTTCCTTGTAAAGGGACGAACTTGTGTGGGCATGATACCAGAATTCATCAAGCTCATTCAAATGTGCCACTCTTTGGTTTGCAGCGACATCCCACTCAAGGTTCAACTTTTGCAACGCCCACATGGCCTTATGCTCAAGTTCTACCGGAAGATGACACGCGTTCCCAAGCACCAATCCATATGGAGACATTCCAATTGGCATCTTGTAGGCCGTCCTATAAGCCCAAAGAGCATTATCAAGTTTTCTTGACCAATCCGTTCGGTTGGCATTCACAGTCTTTGACAAAATACTCTTGATCTCCCGGTTGGAGACTTCAACCTGTCTGCTTGCTTGAGGATGGTAGGGGGTTGAGACTTTATGAGTGACACCATACTTTGTGAGTAAGGTATCAAAAGCTCGGTTGCAAATATGCGAACCCCCATCACTAATAATGGCCCTCGGAGTATCAAACCTTGTGAAGATGTTAGTTTTCAAGAATGCCACAACACTTCGAGCTTCGTTGTTAGGTAAAGCCATGGCTTCAACCCATTTTGACACATAGTGCACAACTACCAAAATGTAAGTGTTCCCACAAGAGCTTATGAACGGTGAAATCAATACCCCAAACATCAAAGATATCAATCTCTAAAATGATTGTAAGGGGCATCTCATTCTTCTTAGAAATCCCACCGGCCCTTTGGCACTCATCACAACGCTTGACAAGTTCACTAGCGTCCTTGTAGAGGGTAGGCCAATAGAACCCACAAGTCAAAACCTTTGTAGCCGTTCTAGCTCCACCATGATGACCATCATACGGTGAAGAGTGGCAAGCTTCAAGAATTCCCATTTGTTCTTCATCCGGCACACATCGCCGGATCATACCGTTGGTACATATCCCAGAAAGATATGGCTCATCCCAATAATCCAAGCCATCCCGTTTGACCTTCTTCCTTTGGTTTGAAGAGAACTCACTCGGTACAATGCCGCTCACAAGATAATTGGCTAGATCGGAGAACCATGGCATCCCGGTCATTGAAATGGCTAACAATTGCTTATCGGGGAAGGAATGATTGATCTTAAGGCCATCATTTGGCCTCCCCTCCTCCTCCAATCGGGACAAGTGGTCCACCACTTGATTTTCACTACCCTTGCGGTCTTGAATCTCTAAATCAAACTCTTGCAATAGTAGCACCCAGCGCATCAACCTTGCCTTAGAATCTTTCTTGCTCATCAAATACCAAAGCGCTGCATGGTCGGTATATAATCACCTTAGTACCCATCAAATACGGCCGAAACTTCTCCATGGCAAAAACAATAGCAAGTAACTCCTTTTCGGTCACTGTGTAGTTGACATGGGCATTATTCATGGTCTTCCTAGCATAGTAGACAGAATGGAAGATTTTGTTGATTCTTTGCCCCAACACCGCTCCAACCGCAACATCACTAGCATCACACGTAAGCTCAAAGGCAAGCTCCAATCCGGTGCGGTGATAATAGGAGTATTAGTCAACTTGAAATTAAGCAACTCGAATGCCTTCATACAATCTTCATTGAAATGGAACTTGGCATCCTTCTCCAAAGGTTTGCACAATGGGTTTACCACCTTGGAAAAGTCCTTGATGAATCGGCGATAGAAACCCGCATGACGCAAGAAACTCCTCACTCCCTTCACAGATGTAGGAGGAGGGAGTTTGGAGATCACCTCAATTTTGGCTTGGTCAACCTCAATACCATGTTTTGAAATTTTATGGCCGAGGACAATGCCCTCCTCGACCATGAAATGACACTTCTCCCAATTTAACACCAAATTGGTCTCCTCACATCTAGCCAATTCCCTATCCAAATTGTTCAAACAATCTTCAAACGAATTCCCAACCACAGAAAAATCATCCATAAAGACCTCAAGAATATCCTCCACCATGTCGGTGAAAATAGCCATCATACACCGTTAAAAAGTCGCCGGTGCATTACACAACCCAAAAGGCATCCTTTAAAACGAGAAAGTACCATAAGGACATGTGAAAGTGGTCTTCTCTTGGTCCTCGAGAGCAATAAGAATTTGATTGTAGCCGGAGTATCCATCAAAGAAGCAATAAAAAGCACGTCCGGCCAACCTATCAAGCATTTGGTCAAGAAATAGAAGCGGGAAATAATGTTTCCGAGTGACTTTGTTGAGTTTCCTGTAGTCCATTCACATTCTCCACCCGGTAACGGTTCTTGTTGGGATCAATTCATTCTTGTCATTTGTTACCACAGTCATGCCCCCTTTCTTTGGGACACATTGCACCGGAGAGGTCCACGAGCTATCAGAAATGGGGTAAACAACCTCGGCATCTAACCACTTGATTATCTCCTTCTTTACCACCTCTTGCATTGCTTCATTAAGCCTTCTTGATGTTCAATGGAGGGTTTGGCACCCTCCTCCAAAATAATCTTGTGCATGAAAAAGGCGGGGTTTATGCCGCGGATATCCGCCAAAGTCCATCCGATTGCTCTTTTCCTCCTTTGTAGCACCTCCAATGTGGACTCTACCTGAATTTCAGTTAAGCAAGAAGAAAGGATAACCGGTAAAGTAGAAGAAGGGCCAAGGAATTCATACCTGAGATGCGGGGGCAATGGCTTTAACTCCAAGGTAGGAGGCTCCTTAATTGAGGGCTTTGTTGGAGGAGTCTTCCGGTTTTCAAGATCCAAATATAGCTTTTGGGGATCATAAGTGTACGCCCTCATGCCTTGCAATGCATTTACACACTCCATATAGCCATCACTCTCCTCATCAACATCAAGGTTGAGCAAAACGGCTTCCAATATGTCTTCAACATCCATTATGGCACTCACATCATCAACAATCACATCCGTCACCAAATCCACGAACGAACAAACTTCATTACTATTGGTTGCCTCATTGATTTGCACACAAGGAAGACCACCTTTTCTTCACCCACCCGGAAAGTGAGCTCACCGGCTTCCACATCAACAAGATCCTTCCCCGTAGCAAGGAAAGGTCTACCCAAAATTATAGGTACCGTATAGTCCACTTCACAATCAAGGATCACAAAGTCCGCTGGGAGGATAAACTTGTCAACTCGAACCAATACATCATCAATAATACCTAAAGGCCTCTTCAATGTTCGATCTGCCATAGCAGCCTCATGGATATGGGTCTTGGTTGCCCAATTCCCAAAGTTTTGAACACCGAATAGGGCATCAAGTTGATGCTTACCCCGAGATCACATAATGTTTTGGCAAAATCGGCGCTCCCAATAGTGCAAGGGATTGTGAAAGCGCTCGGATCTTCCAATTTCGGAGACATTGAGTGCATAATAGCACTCAGTTGATGAGTCATCTTGATGGACTCACAATTCATTGATCTTTTCTTGGTTACCAAATCTTTCATGAATTTTGCATATCCCGGCATTTGTTCCAATGCCTCAACCACCGACACATTAATTGAAAAACTCTTCATCATATCAATAAAGTTTTTAAATTGGTTTTCATTGTTTTGCTTTGCAAGCCTTTCAGGGTAAGGAGGAGGAGGCATTGGCGTCGGTGCCTTAGCCTTTGGCACTACCGAGTTCCGGCATGTCAATCACGTGTTCCCTAGATGAGTTCACCTCTTCTTGCATCTCCTCCACACTTTCATCTATATCAATTCTCACTTCTTCATTAGCTTGAACTACATTGATTGGGATTTCATCTTCTTGAACCACAACATCTTCATCCATAATCCTTCTTTGATTTGAGGTGGTTGCATCTCCACCTTTTCCACTTCTAGTAGTCACGGCCATAGCATGTCCCATATTATTCCCACCCTTCGGATTTACCACCGTATCACTAGGTAGTGTCCCCTTAGGACGAGTGTTCAAAGCTTGTGAGATTTGGCCTAATTGAACCTCCAAATTCCAAATAGAAGTGTTGTGCGAGGCTAATTGAGCATCGGAGTCGACATTCTTCTCCATCATCTATTTAAACGTGTTTTCAATTCTATCCATCTCATTGGAAGAAGAGCTCGAGCCTTGAGAAGGATAGGGAGGTGGATTGCTCGGTTGTTTGAACATCGGGGGCCTTTGAAAACCCGACCCCCGGTTATTATTGTTGCTCCACCCTCCTTGGTTATTTCCACCCCAATTGCCTTGATTACTCCAATTGCCTTGATTTCCTTGATTGTTCTAATTACCTTGATTAGGATTGCCACCACCCCAATTGGCTTGGTGGTTTTGGTTGTTCTAATTACCTTGGTTCCCTTGTGACCTCCATTGTTGATTTTGCCCTTGAGCATTGTTTCTTTGACCTTGATAATTGTTGACATATTGAACTTCTTCATCTTGCTCATTGAATGAATCACCTTGATCATAACCATTATCATCTTGCATAAATTTTTCCAGACGGTTTTGCATTTGTTGACCTTGTTGTCGTCTTTTGTTTACCATTATATTCACACCTTCCATTGCATGCACTTGTTTCGGCCCTTGAACATGTTGAAGCTGAGCTTTGGCCAATTGGTTCATGGTAGTTGTCAACTCGGCAATAACTTGCCCATGATCATGTAGCTCCTTGTGTAGGTGAAAAACATTACTGTCACCTTGTGGAATATTGGCTCTACTTTGCCATGCCGAAGAGGTATCCCCCATCTCATCAAGAGTTTTACAAGCTTCGGCATATAGTGTGTTCATGAAGTTCCCCCTAGTGAGTTGGTTAACCAAACATTGATTAGTTGTGTTGATCCCCCTGTAGAAGGTCTGTTGAATCAATGCCTCAGTCATATCATTGTTTGGGCACTCTTTAACCATGGTACGATATATTTCTCAAATCTCGTGCAATGGCTCATTGGGTTCTTGCTTGAAAGCAAGAATCTCATCCCGAAGCGTTGCCATATGTCCCGGGGAGAAGAATTTGGAAATGAACTTCTCTGCCAACTCATCCCAAGTGCGGATGGAATGATTGGGCAACCTCTCTAACCAGTCCAACGCTTTTCCCCGTAGAGAAAAGGGAAATAGCCTCAACCTCAGCGCGTCCTCAAAAATATTTGCTTGCTTGCTCCCCCAACAAGTATCGACGAACCCCTTGAGATGTTTGTAGGCATTTTGATTCGGAGCCCTGGTGAAGAATCCCCGTTGCTCAAGTAGTGTAAGCATCACGTTGGTGATTTGGGAATTGCCCGCCCTAATGCGGGGCAGGACTATAGCACTTGCATAACCCTCTTTTAGTAATTATCGGTGGGCTGCCGCTCTTGGTGGAGGTGGGGGAGGGGCAGGCACATTACCGTAAGGCGGGCGGCCTCATCTATTAGCTTGAGGTTCAACATGAACCTCATCTATGGCATCATCGTCCACTTCCTCCCCCATGGCACATTTTCGATGGGCTCGTTGTTGAGATCCATTTTCGTACCTAAAATCAATTCAAACACAAAATTAGTAACTCAGAAGGAAAAGAAGACAAAGCACACAAAACCTAGATATATAGCTAAATCCGTTTAACTCCCCGGCAACGGCGCCAAAAATTGATCTCGCCCAAACTCAAACCATAATTATAGGTGAGGCGGTCGAAGCAATAATAAAACCCAATGCGAGTTGGGGTCGATTCCTCAGAGAGTTAAAAATGGGATTAGGTATATACCTAGTGTAAGAGTATAATGTGCCTCAATTGGCACTTCCACATTCATGTAGGTTGTTTCTATCTCTACTTTAGCTATTGATTGCAAGTAATAAACTAGAAGATAATGTTTTTGGTGTTGGGTGTTTTTCAAATGATAAAGGATCTAGGGTCGTGACTTCCACCTAGGTGGCTACCTAACGGGTTGTGAACTATAGAGCAAATTTGATTAATAGGGATTGTAATATAGCAATCACACACAAATGCTCACTCTATACCTCTCGGTAGAGTGAGTGATTTTGCCTAGTTTGGCTTTCTCAAGCCCAAATCGATATTGCACAAATCAAGTGATATATGCTCAAGTCGGGTCTTACTATCTCTAGATTTGACCCTTTAATTGGGGCTATCAATTTCTTGAGTTCACCCCAATTCCTTGTTAGCCAAGTTTTCCTAAACTTAGTCTCTCTTTCTCAAGTAAAGACTAGGTCAAATAGGCATGAATCAATATTTGCAACCATTAATTCTAGAATTCAAGCATAAAAAAGGCTAAATATCACTAACCCAATCACAAACAAGCCCTAAAATTAAATACCCATTAAGTACCTACACTAGGGTTGAGCCACAATCCTAGTTAAAGATTTAGCTACTCATGAAAAATAAAGAAATACAAGAAGAAATTAAGATAGAATGCATAATAATTGATTATACAAAGAAAATCTAATGTTTAGAAGTTAATCTAGTACAAAATTACTCAAAGAAGTAAAGAAAACGGCTCAGGTGCACTTCTGAAAATCGAACTTAACCTAAAAATGACAAAAAGTACTATTTCTACTAAGTTGAAAATATCTGACAAAAACGCCCCTGCGAAGGTTGTCCGGCCGTATAATTCTGGTGCGGTCCGCATAAAAGTGGGCATGGCCGATTAAAAGTCGGTGTGGCCGCACTTCTGATTATGCGGCTGCACAAAAGTGGTGCGGTCCGCACTCTTCTTCTTTTGGACTTGAGATAGCCCTCTAATTCTTCAATCTTGCAGACCGCATAATAATGACTGTGGCCTCACTTGACCTCCTGCGGCCGCACAATTTCGGTGCGGTCCGGACTCCTTGAGCTTGCACAAATACTACTCTTTGAATCTCCCTTCTGCGGTCGCACTAGAATTGTGCAGTCCGCACCGCTAGCCTTTTTGCCCAGTTTTGGTTCTTGTTCACTTTTGACTCCTTAATATTCCTGCAAGTAAGCACATTTTGTTAGTTTCCGGGATAAACTTTAAGCATTTTTGAGCTAAAACGCAAGTGAAAGAGAGCACATAAGCTGTCAAAATCCCTACTTATCAACTTCCTAAATTGAGATTTCACCCCTAGGAGACGCACTTCCTAGTTTGAGTCATTCAGTTTTCACCCTTATGAGACGCACTTCCTAGTCTGGGTCATTCTGGTTCATCCCTAGGAGACGCACTTCCTAGTTTGAGTCATTCAAGTTTCACCCCTAGACACGTACTTCCTAAATTGAGATTTCACCCTTAGGATAAGCACTTCGTAGTTTGGGTAATTCAAGTTCATCCCTAGGAGATGCACTTCCTAGTTTGGGTCATTCAAGTTTCACCCCTAGGAGATGCACTTCCTAGTTTGAGTCATTCAAGTTTCACCTCTAGGAGATGCACTTCCTAGTTTGGTTCATTCAAGTTTCACCCCTAGGAGACGTACTTCCTAGTCTAGGTCTTTCAAGTTATTCTTTAGGAGACACACTTCCTAAATTCATATTTCACCCCTAGGAGACGCACTTCCTAGTTTGGGTCGTTTGTGTTCATTCCTAGGAGACGCACTTCCTAGTTTGGGTCACTCAAGTTTCACCCCTAGGAGATGCACTTCCTAGTTTGGATCATTCAGGTTTTATTATTAGCAGACGCATTTTCTAGTCAAAATTTTCTTGGTTTTACTCACAGGAGACGCCTATCCTAGTCGAGTCTTCAGCTTTACTCTCATCACTACATCAATAGATAGGTGATTTACAGTTTTGCTAACAACTCACAAATCATCCTAGTGCAAACTGGGGCAGAAAATTTTGTTCGTTTTTTTTGTTTTGATTGCAGGCATCCACCTGGAGAACGAGAGTCAATATTTCAGAAATCGGTTTTAAATTCAAATCAAAGAAGCACCAGGAGCCCGCTTGAAGAACAGGGTCAACTTTCAGTTTTTTTCAAGTTCAAGAAGCAGGATCCCGCCTGAAAAGCAAGGTCAACTTTTAATTTTCGAGTTTAAAAAGTAGGAGCTCACCTAAAAATGCAGTTCAAGTCAGAAGTACCAGGAGCCCGCCTGAAGAACAGGGTCAACTTTCAGTTTCCAAGTTCAAGTCAGAGACAACAGGATCCCGCCTGAAGAAAAGGGGTAACCTCCAGTTTTTTTTTAGTTCAAATCAGAAAGTAGCACGAACCCGCCTGGAAAACAAGGTTTGCAAGCTCAAGTCTACTCCAAGTTCAGATTTATTTCAAATGCAAGCAGCAGGATGCCCGCCTGAAGAATAAGGTCAACTTTCAATTTTCTTCAAGTTCAAGTTAGCAGGAGCCCATTTGAAGAATAGGGTTGATTTTCAGTTTCATGTTAAAGATTCAAGTAGAGATTCAAGGAAGATTCGAGTCAAGAAGTAGATAGGATCTTGTATTTTTTATTTATTTATTTTGCTGTAATTTTTGTTTTAATTTTTGACGTAATGGCAGGGACTGCGGACCAGAGCCACGACGGAACCTCGAATAGTACCTCAATCGTCTCTCTCATTGTTGATACCCAATTTTTTCCATAATACTTTCAAACTATGCTTTGGCACCAATTAGTATTTTTCATACAATTTCTGCATTTTAAAAATATTTTTAGTTAACTTATCCCAGCATTTATTTATAAAAACAATCATTGATTGCATCACAAAATATAATTTTGTGGCTTAATTTTATCATTTTGTATTTGTATTAAGTTTCAATTATTGCACAAATAGCCACATTTGTATTTTAGGATGCAATTGTAACTACTTTAGAATTATAGCCCATGCATGCATTATTAGATTATTTTTTACCGGAAAATAGCCTTTTATATATTTTAAATATTAAGTAATTACTTTAAAATATTTCCATGCATGAAAATCATTTTTTTTATTTATTAACCTTTTTTTTAAAATTGTTTTGGCAATTAATTACGTATTTAACGAATAGCCCCTTTTTCATTTGGATCTAACGTATTAAATCAGCCCAATTTCAACTCCTCCCCAATCCTAATTCAATCAGACCAGACCCAAAATATACCCCAGCCCAAACCTTAATGCCGACCCGGCCCCAAACCCTTTCAATCTCGGCCGTTGATCACTGAGATCAACGGCCACAATTAACCCTTTCCTGTTTTAGTTCCAAACGACCCCCAAACCTGGCCATTTTCTCACCAACAGCCGTCCTGAAACCCCTTTCCTCTCCAATTCTCTCTGAGACCTAAACCTAACCCTAGCCGCCGCTACCCAAAACCGGCCTAATCCCTGTGATTCCTACTCAATCTATGGCGTCCTATGGATGTACGAAGCCTCTACTTGTCTTCTATCTCCTTGGTTGTTCGATTGTGTGGTTTTTGTGGAAGGACCTCGAAGAGATCTGGTCCAGATCTCGTTTAAGGCTCTTCAAGAGTTTGTCCATGGCCTGTGAGTGAGTTCTATGGAAGTTTCACGGTTCAAATCCTTGATTCAAAGGCCAGATTCTCTTACCCTCTCTCTCTTCTTCAAGAAACCCAAGGTTTGGACTTGAATCGGTTCAGATCTCCGTAGATCTGGAACGATCCTGAGTTCATCGTTCATTTTCCTAAAAGTTCCTTTACTTCTTTACTAGTTAATCGATGTCTGGACCTTTTTTACTATATTAGGGCTTGTTTTCTTGTTATTTGAACATCTAGCTATCTGAAACGTTTTTTTTAAACTTCCATGGCTACTTTTCTGGGTTCTTTTACCCCTTTTACTACTGACCAATTTTTAAACACTACAATACTTCAAGTCTTTGACTTCTATGACTTCTGTTTGTTCGAATCTCTGTATGTTGACACGCCTTCTAGTTTTCTTCTTTATGTGTTTTCAAATTAGGGTTTCATCCCTTTAAATTTTCTGCTAAATTTCTTAAGTGTTTGACTGTGGTTCTCGTTACTTGTTCGACCGATTTTTCCTATCTATGTTTTAATCCCTAGGTTTTCTGCTTACTTCAAATGATTATTTCAATGTTCTACAATTATTCTTTAGTTCTGTCAATTAAAAGGGATTGACTTATTTTGTTTGCCTAATTAGGGTTCAAATATGTTTTTGCTGGGATTGGTACTTCTCTGTGATTTTCTTTCCTTATTTGTGACTCATGACTGGTATTGCTTGCCTTAATTGGTTTATTTGCTTGACTTATGGGATTCAATTACTTTAACCGACTCCTAGAGGGTCTTTGATTGATTTCCGGATTCCATTGTATTATTTGATTGGGTTTAGCCCCAATTAATTGTTTAATTTTACTTGCATACCTTATTTGGAACTCTTAATTATTCTTTGCCTTATTTGTGTTACTCTACTGAGTGCTATATAATCTCCCCATTCTGACTTATGAAAGACACGGACACTAGTTCCTCCATACTTTTACACTCTAAAAAACTCTTTCTGCCCTCTCTGCTACTTGTGATCTTTTGTTATCCTAGCCGGCTGCAAGCCAAGGCTGGAAATTGTGCAACATCTGTCTTACATCTTGTGTTTTCTTTCTCTAACTGGTATGCTTCTGATTAAATTTCAGAATCCAAACTTATGTGTTTATTTACTGTCTTAGTTCATCATTCCTGAATTCATTCCTGCTTTTGTTTATGCTTACCTAGCATGCCAAATACTGCTTTATTCAAACATACAATTAGCATGTCCCCACCTTACTTGTCTGTTCACTATCTTGTTTAACATGGATGGCATATGTAACTAGCCTGTTTGACTGACTACTATTTATCCAGCATGCCTAAACTTTGCTTTTGTGTAATTAGCATGCCTACACTTGTTAATACTTGCCTAGTATGTTCATTCAAGTCTTTGCATGTTCTACCTGCTAAGGGTAACTGCAGTTTATGTGTCCTCAAACATGTTTCTGATGCGATCCTTGTTTCAATGACCTGCGTGCTATCTAACCTATCAGTTCTGTAGAATCCCTTGAGAATTCTATGCATCCTGTTGTTTATGTGCTCCATTAAGGTGTATTCTATATGTTCCCCAACCATTCTTTCCTTGTGTGGAAATTGTTTGTCAAAGTATTTTTCTAAGGCTGTTTGTTTTGTGACTTGTGTTTTGATTGCAACATTGCTTTTCATACTTTCCTCAAACTGTCTTTACCTCTAAATTGGTACTGGTTTTCAGAAACTCTTTTCACTCCTAAGACCTTTCTTTATACTATTTATCAAACCCTTTCAAATCATTGTGCACTCTCACATTACTCTTAGATTACTAAGTCCCGCCCCTCTGGTATATGTACTGCCTTCAGACCCTTGAGATCTCTCTGAACTCTGCATATCAGGGCTGGCACTTCCACACTACACATAATCAGTCTTTGTTTGAGGATTGTCTGGGTGTGAGCACTGCCCGGGATCCTTGAGGTCCTTAGGGAACTCTGACGCACCTAGACATGAATTGGGCTATGAAACTTTGGGCATTTGAGACTAGTGAAGGCTTGGTACACCAGGATTGCTTTGGGCCTGCTTCAGGCTCCCTATAGCTTAACTTCTATTCTATTTATGCAATTTATATTCAATTCTTGGTCTGTAATAATTATTGTAAACAAATATTGGGGTGACTAGTGAAAAGGGAGGGTAGTTGCATACTGTGGGTAAAGTTGGGGTAGATAACATGCCTATAGGGTCCATTTCGATTCAAATGTGTTTTTGTTAGATGACATGCCTATAGGGGTCCGTTTGGTTCAAATGTGTTCGTTAGATAATATGCCTATAGGATCTGTTTGGTTCAAATAAATTCTGCTTGCTTTAGGTTTACACAATTAGAATCCATGCCTATAGGATCTAAATCACCTTTAATAGAAATCATGCCTATAGGATTCAAATCGCCCGTTTTAAAATTGCTTACTGTTCTACTGCATTCCTGATCAATGATTAGATACCATGCTCATAGGACATCACTATTATATGCTTAGGCAAGCCTATAGGGCGACTAAAATTCTGCAATCTATAAAACTACGCCTTGTATTTGAGACTGCTCATATTCAATAGATTCAAGAATCAGTAGGCAAATGGATTAAGTTCTTTTACGCCTTGGTCCTAACTCAATACTGCATATTCTTTGTCACCTAGATATCCTGTTCTAGGGCTTCTTTAAATACCTAAAACTGTGTTTAAGACGTGCACTTGCATGCTCTGTTTGTGGAGGTAAATGTAAGCCTTTAATTGTTCTCTCTTTAGTGCAGTCCTAATTGTTTTTTGGTTGACGCCTAGATTTTTCTCCTTTAAGTACCTTAGGATGGTCTAGAACTATCTAAATTAGAGGTCCTAAATACCTCCAGGGCCACAAGGAAGGGATGGGTAGTGCACGCATAGGATATCTTTCAAGGTTGCTAGAACGCTTTAGGCTATGACCAAGGGGAGGGAATTGGGTAGTAAGGATATGATGACTACGCGCTAATGTCACGTGTAGCCCCTCATTGAGGAGTGATTACCGGGCATTGTATGGGTATGATACTGTAGGCTAACCAACCTAGGACCCCTCTTTCCCAACTCCCGTTGTTTAAATGAATTTACTTTCTTTACATATGTGCAAATTGTTCAAACCTTTCTCTCACTCCCATTACCTGAATCATACCCGTGTTTAGAATGTAAAAACATGCCTTGTTTGCAAATATTTGTTGAAATTGGTTACTTGCTAAATGACTGATTCATATAAGTTCGGCCGGGACCCACCGTTGTGGACCACGAGGGGTGCCTAACACCTTCCCCTCAAGTTTATTTCGAGCCCTTGCCCTAATCTCTGGTGATGCAAACTAGTTACATGAGTTAACCGCTCTAGGTGCCCTAACGCAACATAATCCGTTAGGTGGCGACTCTTCTAATACCCAAATCCCAAAAGGAAACGAGTCGATTCCCAATGAGTGTCGAAACCCGGACTTTCTCCACGAGGAGGAAAAAAGGGGGCGCGACAGCATGGCGACTCTCCTGGGGATGTTCTAGGCTTTTACCATAACGAACTTGCTTTTGTGAATTAGTTTAAGCAACCCTTTCCCCTTATTTGAATTTAACTGTTTATTTTTTAAGCATTTATGATTTCTTTATTTTCCTGAAACTGACTTGTCTCTTTGTTTACTTTCTGTAACCGTCTTTCAATTATTTAAATACTGCATTTATTATTTTTCTTACGTGCAAATACTTGACAACATGCTGTTTATTGTTGCATAAATCATGCTCCACATCATATTCCACTTGTGCGAATCAAATCCCATAGCAACGCTTGATGAGTGGTTGTGCTCTTCCAATTTATTACCCTTAAACTCGGAAAGGCTTATTTGCGGTAAAACTAGTCGATCAGCGGTGCAGTCGACGGTTCCGTGCCTTTCCCCCTCAAGTTGTCCGCTTGAGGGTACCAGTCTAGACCCCCATAGTAACCTTACTCTGATCGTAATTGTGCATGCATCATGGTCAAACCTAGTCGGATTAATATGTTGTCCACATAATAATCCTTTAAGACAAGCCTTATCCAAAAGTCCCCCAGGGTTTCCATAATCACAACGGATACAACCACGTTCCGTGCATTGATTTGGAGAACTAAATGCCAAAATGCTAATCATGAATGTACAAATAATCGAGTCTGGTGGGGGAGAAGGGCCTAACCTTTTTGTTTTGCAGAAAATGAGGCACGAGGTCCCCAGATTCGGTATGGTCAGCAACATTCCACCATTGCTACTAGATTGGTGGGAAGACCTTTCCTCAAGTGACAAGAAACACGTAAGAAAGCACTTGGGAAATTTACCTTCTCTACTAGATATTCAGCCAAATAATAGGTTGATCGAGGCTGCCACTTTGTTCTGGGATAGCGAAAGGGCTGTGTTCCGTTTCGGCGATATACAAATGACACCACTCCTAGAAGAAATTGGGGGACTTGCGGGATTGGCTTGGGATAGCCTTGGGTTATTGGTGCCGGAGAATCATACTGGTAAAGGGTTTTTGAAGATGATGGGGCTGAAGAAAAATGCTGACTTGGGATGCCTGAAGGAATCCTACATACCCTTCGAATATCTGTATGAGAGATATGGCCATAGCAAGTCCTACCGTACCTTCCATGACGAGCTTTCTATCACTTCTCTGGGCCACATCAACCGCAGAGTGTTCGTGTTTATTGTGTGCTTCTTGGGCCTGATAGTATTCCCAATGAAAAGGGAAAGAATCCATACTAGGTTGGCCATGGTCGCCAAGACTTTGATGGAAGGGATCAATGGACAGACATACACTATAGTCCCCATGATCATAGCCGACATCTATAGGGCTCTGGGGCGCTGTCAAAGGGGGATCAAGCATTTCGAAGGTTGTAACCTGTTGCTGCAATTGTGGTTATTAGAACATCTTCAAAGGGGCCAGTATCGCCAAGAACTTCCGCGAAGGGCTTGGAACGACCATATTGCGTTCCATCACCCCAAGCGGATGACTTACATTCCGGACAGATTTGCTCAGCCGAAAGTGCCAAAGAGTGGGTGGAGTTCTTCGACAATCTGACCGAGGAACAAGTTCAATGGATGTTTGAATGGTTCCCAACAGACGAATTCATCATCAGACCCAGGGACGCTCCACACTTGGTGCTGATTGGGTTGAGAGGAATATACCCTTATGTCCCTATCCGAGTTATGAGGCAAGCAGGCAGGAAATAGGTTGTACCAAGGGTTGCCAAGATGAGTCATTTCAGAGCAGACTTTCAAGACAACGACGTCCCTTACAAGTGTCAAGCCCGGCACATGTGGCACTGCAAAATCATTGTGGAAAAGAACACCATTCCTGACAGGTATCATGCAGGGTGCGAACCTCTCTACCCGGCATGGTTAGAAGACAATCTAAAGGGAATGGTGAGGCCAAGAGCCGGTCAAGGGAATAGGATCATAGACGAAGAAGCTGAAGCTCAAGTCAAATACAACAGGCTGCGCAAGAGGGTCCATAACTCTTAGAATGAGCACCGGGAAATACACGAGAGAAATGCGAGGTTGATCGAAGAATGGAAAGAAATGGCAGTCACTTCCAACAGAAAGTTGGAATATCTGGAGTGGGGATTAGTGGAGCTGGAGGATAAAGTCATAAAGAGGATTGAGGATTGCCAGAACGTTGAAGGAAGTGAAGGAGGACATTTGGCCAGAGCCTACTTGCTGCTGGGTCTGCGCGAGCTGGGGAACCTGTATGATGGAGTCAGGAAGATCGAATCTGGAGAAGGTCCTTCTGGGACCAAATAGGCTAGATTTATTTGCTTTCCTAAAATGTAATAAAGGCCAAGTGCCAATAGTGACTTTTCTATTATCCTAGTGTCGTTTTGGGATTCGTCTATTTTCATATTATGAAATGAGGCATTTACTGGCATCTAAAGTTCTCCAAATCTATTTGTCGCTAGGCCTACCTCGGGCACAACTAGGCTCCCGAATTAGGACACGAATTTACATTCTCGCCATATGTGTTTAAATACTGCAAACATTTCAGAACCCCTACTGACTTGTTTACCTTTTTTGTTTTTGTTTTATTCTTTATTCCCATCCCCTAAGGTTGGTTCGCTCATACTGGCATCATCAACGTATCATACCAGATCTAGAGGCCCTCCACCTCCTCCTCCTCCAATCAATACAAAAGGCAAAGGAAAAGCAAAAATGGACGACTTAAGTGGTATCCGAAAGGAGAATGTTGAGAATGCAGAAACTTCAGATGGCCGGAGTACTCTGACACCAAATGACCTAGTCTTGAGATTGAAACAAAAAATACTGGAGCTGCAAGGAGAGCTTGAGCAGGTTCGCAACTTGGCAAACTTGTCACTCACCCTGAATATCCCCGACATCAACCAACAAAACACAAAGAACCCGGCACCTCCTCAGAACACACCAAACCAACATCCACAAAACCCTCATGCATCACATCAATACACAACCCACCTCAAAATCTCAATCCCTTACCAATACCAACTCCGCCACAACACCACCACTGATCAATCCAGTACCCACCAACCGCCACTTACCACACTCCCCAAAACACACCACAACCCATTCCCGATCCTCAAAACTCAACCAATGACCATCACTACACCCAAGTACCTAACACCCATCAAAACAACCCCATATATGTGGAGACCATACCTCACCCTACTCAACTAACTTCCTATACACCAAAATCAGCTGAGAAGGACCTGCTCATCAAGAACATGGCCGAAGAACTAAAGAAATTGACAAGTCGGGTTCAGGGTGTCGAAGGCGGGAAAGGGATAGAGGGTTTGAATTATGAGGACCTATGCATACAGCCAGATGTAGAACTGCCAGAGGGGTAAAAACCTCTCAAGTTTGAGATGTTTGACGGTACAGGTGATCCCAGGGCTCATCTGAGGACCTATTGTGACAAGCTTGTTGGAGTCGGAAAAGATGAAAAGATCCGGATGAAACTCTTCATGAGGAGTCTTACTGATGATGCTTTGTCCTGGTACATCAGCTAGGATCCCAAGAAATGGTCCAATTGGGTAAGTATGGCATCATATTTCATGGACCTATTCAGGCTCAACACAGAAACGCACCCGATGTTTTCTACATCCAGAATCTTAAGAAGAAACCCATCGAGACTTTCCGCGAGTATGCTACCCGCTGGAGGTCGGAAGCGGCCAAGGTCAGGCCATCTTTGGACGAGGAACAGATGAACAAGTTCTTCGTTAGAGCACAGGATCTGCAGTATTATGAAAGGTTGATGGTTATTGAAAACCATAAATTCTCCGATATCATCAAACTTGGGGAAAGAATCGAGGAAGGCATCAAAAGCGGGATGGTAACGAATTTTGAGGCATTGCAGGCCACAAATAAGGCATTGCAATGAGGCGGCATATCAAAGAAGAAAGACGCCGGGGCAGTAATGGTGGCTCAAGGCCCGAAATCTCCACTTACCTATCGAACACCTCCACCCACATATCAAACACCTCCATCTACATACCAAGCACCACCACCTACATATCAACCATCATCTCCCAAATATTCCCACCATTCACTGTCTATCATACCTATAACTCCCAACCATCTCATTTCCAGTCACCTCCGACTCTCCAAAATTATCCAAGACCAAGACCCAATTTTAACCGCAAGCCACCCAGGCAATACACTGCTATCGCCAAACCCATTGACCAGTTGTATGAAAGGTTGAAAGCCGCAGGTTACGTCACTCCCGTTCCCGATGTGGCATTAGGGTATCCATCCCAATGGGTCAATCCTAACAAAACTTGTGCGCACCATTCCGGTATGAAGGGGCATACCACTGACGAGTGCCGAGCTTTGAAAGATAAGATCCAGTCGCTGATTGACAACAAGGTCATACAGGCAAAGGAAGCCACACCCATTGTTCGGAACAACCCTCTCCCTGATCATAGAGGTGGTGGAATACATGTGATAGAGACGAACGAAGAGTGGGATCCTGAGGGGTCGATTGGGCTTATCCGGGAAGGTGATGACTTTAAACCCTCAGTCACCCTCATTCCTATTGTAGTACAGACTCAGTCACCAATCGAGGTTGAGGTAGCCACATCAGTTCCATTTGAGGTAGAGGTGGCTCCACCCGCGGCTACCCCTGTTCCGTTTGAAGTAGAAGTGGTCACACCTTTCACAATGACACTATCGACGACACCTCCTTTCAATCCAAAAGCAATACCTTGGGATTATGTTGCCGAAGCTAGGCAAAAAGGAAAGGAAAAGATGGAGGAATCCGACGCCGCACAAGGAATGACTAGGACCGAAAAAATCTATACACCTGAACACCTGGGAGGACCGAGTAAGGATGCCACTGCCAAGCAGCCTGTCATTGAAACAGGGCCAAATGACATTTGGAGGAAAGTAAAAGCAAAGGAGTATTCCGTCATTGATCAAGGCACACAAGAATGCTTTAATGAAAGTGTTGAGCGAAACTTATGCGCCCAGTAATATCACAAGCGGAGAAATGGCCAACATGGTAGGACAAGTGTTGGAAAGTCACAAAATCAATTTCCACGAGGATGAGTTGCCGCCTGAGGGTTTGAATCATAACAGGGCACTGCACATCACAGCGCGATGCGAAGACTACTTCATTACCAGGGTCCTGATTGATGGAGGATCTAGTCTCAATATTTGCCCATTAACAACACTGAAGAGGTTGGGCAAAGGCCTATACGAGATACGGGAAGGGACCATGAATGTGAAGGCTTTTGATGGGTCTCAAAGAGCTACCATCGGAGAAATCAATCTCTATCTACAAATGGGTCCTACGTGGTTCGATGTCGAGTTTCAGGTGCTGGACATATCTACATCCTACAATCTGCTGTTAGGACGACCATGGATACACGCCGCTGGGGTTGTGGTATCAACCTTGCATCAGGCAGTAAAGTTTGAATGGAACCATCAGGAGGTGATCATTCACGGGGACGAGAGTAACCCTATCTATACCAGCCAAACCATCCTAGTTATCGAAAACAGAAGAAGGCTGGGAGGGGAAACCTATCATCACATTGAACGTGTCAACGCCGTTGAGAAAGACAAATGGTGGAGTAGCAAAATAGAAAGCATACTGGCATGGTCCGGGTATGAACCCGGGAAAGGGCTCGGGAAGAATCTCTAGGGTATTACTAAACCGATACAGCTGAAAGGTCATGGTACTACTTTCGGGCTCGGATACCAGTACACATGGCAAGAGTATAAGGATTGGTCGCCTCCATGGCATGGACCGTATTACCCTCTCGAGCAACCAGTGCCGCATCTGGATCGAGCTTTTCACCAAGCTGACACAATATGGGGAACCGCAGAAGAAGAAGCATTAGCTGGGCTGAGGAATCTGTTGTTGGAAGACGAAGACATGGACTGCAGTGCAATAATTGAGGAGGAGGAGGAGGAAGAAGGCCTCACTATTCAGACTGTGGAGAAAAGAGCTATTCTCAGGAACTGGACTGCCACACCATCCCGAGCCCGCCGAGTCCCTGGGTAGCTTGGCAGATTTTATTTCTATATCCATTCTAGGCATTTAAGATTTTCAGTAACTTTGTTTTAAAGATTTACTTATTTCAAAATAAACGCTCGATTCATCGAGTCGTACTTGTCCGGATGTTTTTTAGTCTAATCAAATGCATTGCTCTTTATTATTCATTATTATTTTCTACACTTTTTCTTTCTACAACGTTATTATTACCTTTCCTGATGAACCGGTGACTGTGACATGTAATGAGGCAACGCAATATGAGGATAGTGATTCGGATGAAGAAGATGAAATGCCCGAGGAAGTTGTCAGGGAGGTTAAAAATTTTGAGAATAAGCCTAAGTCCAACTTGGACGAAACCGAAGCAGTAAACTTTGGGGACGCCGAGACCGTCAAGGAGACTCGCATCAGCATTCACTTATCACTGACAGAGAAGGAGGAGTACATTCGTTTCTTAAAGGAATATGAGGACATTTTCGCATGGTCATATGACGACATGACCGGGTTGAGCACGCCCATAGTGGCTCACAAGTTGCCTACCGATCCAATGTGTCCACCAGTGAAGCAAAAACTCAGAAAATCCAAACCAAATATGAGCCTGAAAATCAAGGAGGAAGTTACTAAACAGATCAAAGCCAAAGTTCTCAGGGTGGTTGAGTACCCAACCTGGTTAGCCAACATTGTGCCAGTCCCGAAGAAAGATGGGAAAGTCAGAGTATGTGTTGACTATTGAGATTTAAACAGAGCAAGTCCCAAGGACGACTTTCCACTGCCAAATATACACATCCTGATCGACAACTGCGCCAAGCATGAACTCCAATCCTTTGTAGATTGCTTCGCGGGTTATCACCAGATCTGGATGGATGAAGAAGATGCAGAGAAAACAGCTTTCATTACACAATGAGGGGTATACTGCTACAAGATGATGCCATTTGGTCTCAAGAATGCTGGGGCTACTTATATGAGAGCTATGACAACCATCTTCCACGATATGATACACAAAGAAATAGAGGTGTATGTGGACGACGTCATCATCAAATCCAAGAGGGCCGCAGATCACATAACAGACTTGAGATTTTCTTTGACAGGTTAAGGAGATACAACCTAAAGCTGAACCCCGCAAAGTGTGCATTCGGGGTTCCCGCAGGAAAGTTACTGGGATTCATTTTCAGTCGCCGAGGGATCGAGCTAGACCCAGCTAAAGTCAAGTCTATTCAGGAGTTACCGCCACCTAGGAGAAAAAGGACGTGATGAGCTTCCTAGGACGTCTCAACTATATCAGTCGCTTCATAGCACAGTCCACAGTCATATGTGAACCCATCTTCAAGATGCTGAGGAAAGATGCCGAGACAAGCTGGACCGAGATTGTCAGAAAGCTTTTGACAAGATCAAAGAATACCTGTCCACACCACCGGTCTTGGTCCCGCCAGAGCCAGGACGACCTTTGCTACTCTATCTATCTGTATTGGATGGAGCCTTCGGATGCGTTCTGGTACAACATGACGAGACGGGAAGAAAGGAGCAAGCCATATACTACTTGAGTAAGAAGTTCACACCTTACGAAGCATGGTATTCTCTGATGGAACGCACTTGTTGTGCTTTGACCTAGACGGCCCAGAAGTTTAGGCATTACTTATATGCCTATACCACATACCTCATATCCAGGATGGACCCTTTGAAATATATATTTTAGAAACCCATGGCGACTGGAAAGTTAGCCAAATGGCAGATACTGTTATGTGAGTTCGATATCGTCTATGTAACTCAAAAGGCGGTCAAAGGACAAGCACTGGCAGACCATCTTGCTGAAAATCTGGTGGGAGGAGAATACGAACCCATGAAAACGTATTTTCCTGATGAAGAGGTGTCATTCGTAGGAGAGGACATTACTGAAGCATACGACGGCTGGAGGATGTTCTTCGACGGAGCTGCAAATTTCAAAGGGGTAGGCATTGGAGCGGTTTTGGTATCAGAAACAGGTCAACATTATCCGGTATCTTCTAAACTCAGATTTCCCTGCACCAACAACATGGCAGAGTATGAGGCCTGCATACTAGAACTCAACATGGCAGTCGACATGAATATTCAAGAGTTGCTGGTAATTAGTGATTCAGATTTGCTTGTGCACCAGGTACAAGGAGAGTGGGCCACCAAGAACTCCATGATATTGCCATATCTGCACCATGTGTAGGAATGAGGTTCACAAAGATGGAGTTTCGACATGTACCCAAAATTCAAAATGAGTTTGCCGATGCATTGGCCACCTTGTCATCTATGATACAGCATCCGGACAAGAATTTCATTGATCCCATCCCAGTAAGAGTCCATAATCAACCGGCTTACTGTGCTCACGTCGAGGAAGAGACAGCCTTGGTTCCATGACATCAAGGAGTATTTGGCGAGAGGAGAATATCCGGAGCATGCAAACCACACTCAGAAACGCACACTCTGGAGATTGTCCAATCACTTCTTCCACAGCGGAGGAAACTTGTACATAAGAACTCCCGATTTGGGATTGCTAAGATGTGTCGACGCAAAAGAGGCTTCTAAGCTACTCGAAGAGATACATGCTGGGACTTGCGGCCTACTTATGAATGGTTTTGTCTTAGCCAAGAAGATACTTAGGGTCGCTTACTTTTGGATGATCATGGAGATATATTGCGTCCAGTATGTCCGCAAATGCTACCAATGTCAAGTGCATGCTGATATGATAAAAGTGTCGCCGAATGAGCTCAATGCAACAAGCTCACCTTGGCCATTCGCCGCCTGGGGAATGGATGTCATTGGTCCGATTGAGACCACTGCTTCAAACGGACAAAGGTTTATTCTGGTAGCCACTGATTACTTCACAAAATGGGTAGAGGTTGCATCTTACAAAGCTGTGACCAGGAAAGTCGTCGCAAATTTTGTCAAAGATCGTATTGTTTGCCGATTCGGAGTTCCCGAGTCTATTGTTACTGATAATGCCGCCGATCTCAATAGTTATCTAACGAAAGCCATGTGTGAAACTTTCAAAATCAAGCACAAGAATTCCACAGCCTATAGACCTCAGATGAACGGAGCCGTAGAAGCCGCCAACAAAAACATCAAGAAGATACTAAGGAAGATGGCAGAAAACCACAAACGATGGCACGAGAAGCTACCCTTTGCTCAGTTGGGATACCGCACCACAGTTCGCACATCAACCAGGGCAACTCCCTACATGCTGGTTTATGGTACCAAAGCTGTCATCCCAGCCGAGGTAGATATTCCTTCTTTAAGAATCATACAGGAGGCTGAACTCAGCGATGCAGAATGGATAAAGAGCCGCTATGAACAATTGGCCCTTATCGATGGAAAGAGGATGTAGTATGTCACGGTCAACTTTATCAGAATAGAATGTCCAGAGCTTTCAACAAAAGGGTCAAACCAAGGCAATTTGCACCAGGACAGCTGGTGCTGAAGGAGATCTTCCCACATCAAGATGAAGCCAAAGGGAAATTCTCTCCCAACTGGCAAGGTCCGTACATGGTTCACAGGGTACTGACAGGAGGAGCACTCATACTTGCGGAAATGGACGGAGAAATTTGGCCAAAACCAATCAATTCAGACACAGTCAAAAGATATTATGCTTAGACTATTTACATTTACTCATCTGATGTAATTGAACTACGCTTGATCTGATTCCCGTTTAAGATGGGATACGTAGGCAGCCTTAATTGTTCGGTCATATCATAATAAAATTTCCATTTTTCCCAAAATCAGAAACTGGGGCAGAACTTTGAGGAGGGCCCTCAAAATTCCGGAGTAAGTCCAGCCAACGCCAGCCTATGTCAGACAGTCAGAAATCGGCTAAGAAACTGGGGCAGAATTTTGAGAAGGATTCTCAAAATTCCAAATAAGGTTCAACCAGACTCGTTACTCGCAAGTGGCCGAAGGATCATCTACCAAACCGGGGCAGAATTTTGAGGAGGACCCTCAAAATTCTAACATGAGAAAGCTGTAATGTCTCCGAAACATGTTACAGTCACTAGTTCATCTAAATACTGGATATTTCAATGTGTTTCTAAATAACTCTATTTTTTATCAATAATTGCATATTTTCGAAAATGCTATTTTCCATAACAGTCAGGTGTTACCCAGGGAAACTCAAAAAAGGCCTCCAGAACGGAGCAAAGGAAGGCCAACGGACAAACGCACGAACCAACCTCCCCTCACAAAACTTATGATTTTTCTTTAAACGCAGGCACATCTAACGTAGCGGTAGCATCCGCAAGAGTATACACGTAACAAGATCACTATCAATCCGACCATCAGACACTGAATATATCTCCAGCTAATATATATACCACTCTTATTTGCTACCCGCTATTTGCATGGGACTAAGCCCTGTCCCACACATCTGCATGAGGCTAATCCTTGCCTCCAACTTGCATGAGGCTAATCCTTGCCTCCATATTTGCATGAGGCTAATCCTTGCCTCCCTATCTTGCATGAGGCTAATCCTTGCCTCCAACTTGCATGAGGCTAATCCTTGCCTCCCTATCTTGCATGAGGCCAATCCTTGCCTCCCTATCTACATGAGGCTAATCCTTGCCTCCATATTTGCATGAGGCTAATCCTTGCCTCCAACTTGCATGAGGCTAATCCTTGCCTCCCTATCTTGCATGAGGCTAATCCTTGCCTCCCTATCTGCATGAGGCTAATCCTTGCCTCCATATTTGTATGAGGCTAATCCTTGCCTCCCTATCTTGCATGAGGCTAATCCTTGCCTCCATATTTGCATGAAGCTAATCCTTGCCTCCCTATCTTGCATGAGGCTAATCATTGCCTCCATATCTGCATGAGGCTAATCCTTGCCTCCCTATCTTGCACGAGGCTAATCCTTGCCTCCCTATCTTGCATGAGGCTAATCCTTGCCTCCATATTTGCATGAGGCTAATCCTTGCCTCCCTATCTCCATGAGGCTAATCCTTGCCTCCCTATAATTGCATGAGGCTAATCCTTGCCTCCATATTTGCATGAGGATAATCCTTGCCTCCCTATAATTGCATGAGGCTAATCCTTGCCTCCCTATCTTGCATGAGGCTAATCCTTGCCTCCCTATCTGCATGAGGCTAATCCTCGCCTCCCTATCTGCATGAGGCTAATCCCTGCCTCCATATTTTCATGAGGCTAATCCCTGCCTCCATATTTGCATGAGGCTAATCCCTGCCTCCACATTTGCTTGCGACTAAGCATTGTCCCTCCTTGAAACCATGAAAAATGTCAAAAATATTTTTACTTTTTATTAAAACTATAAAAAATGTCAAAGATACCATGTATTGCATTTAGGTTGTGTTTTACATTTTTAGGATTAATTGGTTAATCATTTGTGTTGTTAAAAATGAAAATCACAAAAATGGCCCATTTTGCATTTTTACCTTTGATTTTGTTAGATTAGTGATTTTTCTCTTCTAATTTAGGATCATAGTAATTTTATAATTAGATAATTAGTTTAATTTTACATTTTAGACTAATTTAGATTTTAATTTAGATTAAAGAAAAAGAAAAAGAAAAAAAGGGAAAAGGAAATAATTGGGTAATTGAACAAAGGGTTTTAAATGTGAGATTAGGCCATTTTAATGCCAAATTCGTTCCAAAATTCACCCAGACCCAAGCCCAAATCATCCATACCCAGTCCAGGATCCCCTACCACCAAACGACCCCGTTTTGCCCTTCTTTCATCACAACCGTTGGATCATTATGATCCAACGGTCCGGAACTGGCCCTCCTCTTATTATAAAATTGTCTGAAACAACTCTCCCCCCCCCCAGTCAAAACCCCCCTCAGTCTATCTCTAACACCCAAGCCCTACTGAAACCCTAGCCGCCCCTAAATTCCTCATCGTCTCCGCCGCCAACCGCTACCGGAAATCGCCTCACGGCTGTTCCGGTGCTTCTAACCTCCCCAAATTAACACCCCAGAACCCCCGTCATCACCTCTTTCCAAATCTCTAACCCATATCCTTCGAATCATCACCAACCATCTCGAATTTCAAATCCGAGTTTCAATCCCAAAAAACCCTAACCTCGCCAAATCAACCCAAAACTTCACCATGCAATCTCCTCCTCCCCCTCTTCCTAAATATCCCCTTGGTTCCCCTCGAATCACCCCCAATCCTGTCGAATCTTAAATCTAAGACTCTGCAAAAAAACCCTAGTTTTCCCTTTCTTCTTTTTCTCGGTCAGTGTTTGGAACATATGAACTTAAAACGCCCATTAGCTGACTGTTCTTGACAAAGAGCAGTCGATTAATGGATGAAACAAGTTCATATCCTTCCCTTTTGAAGTCTGGACGAGTCCTTAACTGCTCATGTTTGGAAATAATCTTAGGTAAATTTCCTTCTCTTTTTCTGTTTGTTTTATCTTTTCTACATGTTTAATTGTTTTACTTATGGCTGCATGATTTAGTTTGGCAATTTTAGGTTTTCTTTCCTTTTGTTTGCGGCTCTTTAGTTTCGTTTGTTTGTTTTTGTTTATTAGATTAATTAAAAGATGATGGAATCCCAGTATTTGATGTTCATCTTTAATGGCATAGATTTAGTTTGAGTAGAATTCACTTTTAGGTTTTAAAATGATTCTGCTGTGTTTTGTCCTATGTTCTTTGCTTGTTTTAGGTTAATTTTCTAGTTCGTCTTTGCTGTTCTGTTCTAATTGTGGATTGAACACAGTGTAGGTTCATCAAGTTAATTATTAGGTTTCATGTGTATTGCCATGTTTGTTTCTTTATTTGCCCTATGTGTTTGTCTAAATTCGATTCTTGTTTAGGTTTAATTAGGTAATCACTTTTATTTATTGATTGATCTAGTTTTTAGGTGTAGATTGAAGCCTCATGATTTTGTTAGGCATTTTGATTCGAATTTTTGATCCCTTCTGGTTTTGTATTGTTTGCCTTAGTTTGCAAAACAGTAGGAATTTGTAGGGGGCTAATTGTAAGTAAAGAAGCTTAAGGGGGTCATAAAGGGGTAGATGGTTTTGGAATCAGATAAGATTCATGCTGGAATGTTTTAGAATAGGGGGGCAGCTGGCCTCATTTGGTTAGTACAAAGTACTGAAACCAATGAGGAAAAGCCAGTTGTCCATTTCTGTTAGAATATGCTCTTTGTGGCTGAGGGAATAATTCCTTCCGCACATGGCATCTTTGATGCTTATATATAGCACCTTTTCTATACAGAAAATGAGAGATTCAGACCCTAGAAAAACACACAAAAGTTTTCTGCACTACTTTCATTTGGAGACTGGCTCGAATTGGTTTCTGGTTCTCCCTTTAGAAGAAATTCGAAAAGGCTTCCTTTGTTTTGTTGGTTTTCTGGGTTTGGCCATGAACTGAAGAAGTTGTGGTTGCTGTTATCTCGCTGCTTTGCTCACTTTTCTGCTTGTTGCTAAAATCCTTACTCCATTTTTGCTTTTGTTCTTGATTTTCAGGTATGTTCATGAGCTCGAAAGTGATAAAAATGGGCTTGTAATCTGCTAATTTGGAATTGGATCCACTATACTTATGTAGCTCAATGTTTTCTGTGCTACTGTTCTTCATTGCCTAGGGTCTATAATTGCATTAGTTCTTACTTAAGTGTTGTTGATACAGATGTTGTTATATTTGTATGGTTTCAACATTTAAGCTGGTTTAGTTCATTCGTAGGTGGTTTAACAATCTGCTATACATAGTAAATGTAATTATCTAGGGACTTTGTATAGTTTGTTGAATATACATTCATATGTTTGGATTGTTAAGCATGAGAGTATGTGTAGATCAGATGTTAGTCCATGAATGAATTTCAGAAAACTGGTCTCCTTTTAATTAGTAGCAATAGCATGCTTGTTAGAACCATTGTATATGTAATAGTATAGTTAGTGAGTAGTTTCATAATCCAGGTTCATTAACAGTAACACAATGATTTAAAGGTTTATAATATGGTTGTTTAGTGTTGTGATTGTCAGAATTTTCATATTATGTTGTGGTGCATGAATTATAGTTAGTTGGGCCTCATTAGGGCCTTAATGTTTTGAAGTATTCTTACCAAGGTTTAAGGTTGGCATCAGGCCCAAATGGGGCCGCCTGGATCGTGGCCAGGCTTGTTTGGCCCCAGTATTTCCATTTCTTTCTTTTGGGATCAATCTCGAGCCCGACCTTCATCAGCAATTTCACCAAAATAGCTTATTTTTTGAATAGTGCAGAACTGGGCCTGGATCTAACGGCCCACTTGAAAATAGGCGACTGTCTGCCTGGCTTCACTTCTAGGCTCAATCTTGGGCCCAGTTTTTTTTTTCTTCAAAGAGTTTTGGGTTTAAAGCTCAAACCAGGATTTGCTTAAATAGTTAAAGGCCCATACATGTACCCTAAACCTTTTTTTTTTTAGAATTAATAGTTATGTATTAAGTTCAAACCCCTTGTAAGTAAGAACATCCTTAGGCCTAATTAAGTAAATTCTTAAAAATGGATTGAGGTGTGCCATCCATACTTAGATCGCCCATCGCCCTCACAAATGTTATAACTTAGATATTAAAAACGAATACCCGTAGCTTGTTTTAGGCGCGACTTAATCTACCATCGTGGTTGTGTACACGTTCGTGTGACATAACTACAATCTTAAAAACAAAATCGGGGTATGCGTTCGCGCAACTTCGACTAAACTTTCTTAATAATAATAAAGCGTTATTAATTGTGGACACGTTCGCATGACATGATTTCTGACGCGCCAAACAAATGGGTACACGTACGCGTGACCTGTTTTAAGATAATTTCTTAATTAAAAAGGGGCAAATGCACATAGGTTCTAAAAATAAGTAATTAAGCAATTTTAATGAGCCAAGTATGATCAAAGCGACCGTGCTAGAACCACGGAACTTGGGAATGCCTAACACCTTCTCCCGGGTTAACAGAATTCCTTACCCGGATTTCTGTGCTTCGCAGACATTAAAATAGAGTCGAATTTCCTCGATTCGGGATTTTAAACCGGTGACTTGGGACACCATAAACTATCTCAAGTGGCGACTCTGATTCAATATAAATAATCCCGTTTCATTTGTCACTTAAATTGGAAAAACTCCCTTATGCCCCTTCCGGGGTAGGAAAAAGGAGGTGTGACAGCTCTGACGACTCTGCTGGGGATCGAACCCAGAATCTCTGGTTTCGCAGGGTTCAAGAATTCGAGCTTGTTAATATGATTGTCACTTGCCTTTGTTTATTGTTAATATTACTGTATTTTGTGAACCTAATGTGCTAATTACTGTTTATTTACCATTTCGATATTATTTGAATTGTATTAAAATGCCTTCTTATGCCACCCTTCAGAGTCTTCTAAAATTTGGTGCACACGTACGCGTGGCCCACTTTCTATTAGAAGTCATACCAATTAGAACGGGCCATGGGTCAGCAACAAGGCCGGGCAGACTTTCGTGCTCCCGGTACGATGCCCCCACCTCGGCTCGAGTTGTCCGCTCGGGTAAACCTAGTCTAGAACACAACCCCAGGTTTAAACATAGAATAACATAACCTCATGCCGGATCCCTAGTAGGAACGTTTGTTTGCATCACGTGCATTTGACTTAGGGGACTCAACACAGGGGTTGCGTCCGTCTAGGACAGGTGTAACCCAAAATAAAAGACCATCCTGATGCATCCTATGTGCTACATGTTGCATTTCTTCAAGGGTAAAAGGGTCATTTGGCGGACCAATGATGGCTGAGGTAAATGAGAAAGAATAGAGGGTGAAGTGTGAAAATAAAGCAAGTAGGGCCCAGTTATGTTTTTCTTTCATATTTGTTTAGGAAAAAGACCAAAAAAAATAAAAATTGAAAAAACCAAAAAGATTTCGCACTTTCCCATTATTTTTCAAAAAAGAAAAAAGAAAAAAGACAAAAAATATGTTTTCTCTAAATTAGTTGTTTTTGTTTTTTTTAATTCTCGACCGTATCCAATCTGCCCGAACTACGCATACCTGATTCTCGTCTTTCGGGACGAGATATGTAGGCAGCCCACATAAGGTTCGATCTTCTTAGTTAAGTCTTAGGTTCTTGGCTTCGCGGGGTCTTAGCCAAATCTTGCACTTCTAGCCACCTTTTGGCCACATAAGCAATTTTGCAAAATAGCTTCAATCATATCTTGCATGTGTCCGGTAGGAAGTTTTATTGCCTCACATAGTGTTTTAAGTCTTTATGTGATCTTAATTTTCTCATACAGGTGTGGATCTACTTACCGGAGTTTGAGCATGACAGACACCCCGGACCATCCAGTCAGGATCACTCATTCAGGAGTTTGCTTAAGGAGATTTTTATTTTTATTTTTATGTTTTGAGTCTATTTTTCTTTTATGTCGTCTTTTACCTTCTAGTTTTGCACAGTAATGTTGAGTCTTTTGTCATTGTATTTTGTATTTTGTATTGGAAAAAAGATGTGTTATGAATTTAAAAAAGAAGATTTTTGCGTTTTTATATTTCTGTTAGATGTTTTCTTTAGAATAATAATTCTAGAAGTTAAAAAAAAATCTTTTGAAGTGGTTTTTCTAAGGAAATTAATATTTAGAACTCAAAATAAAAATTTCTTTTATATTTCCTTTAGTAATTAAGACTAAAAATTCAATTCAAAAAAAAAAAAGAATTTTCTTTTATTACCTTTTTAAAAGTTTTCCTTTAAGATATTAATTCCAAAAATCCAAAAAGATTTTCTTTTGAGGTTCCTCTTTGGGAAATTAACGAAGAATGAAAAAAAATTCTTTCTATTTTTAGTAGAACTTTAGGACATTGTACATAGAAGAAAAAAAAACAACATATTTCATCTTGTGTTTATCTTCAGAGTTTCTCCTTTAGGTAATCAAAAACTAAAATCCAAAAATATTTTTTATATTTTTCATTTCTTGTTTCGAAATCTTTCTTCGGGTTATCAAATGAAAATTCAAAATATTTTTCTTTGGTTCATTCTTTAGATTTCCTTCCTAAAGAAAAAAAGAATCAAAAAATATTTTTCTCTTCTAGGTGTTTTTTTCCTTAATAATTTCCCATAGTGCATTTGTTTCAAAAAGAAAAAAAAAGAGAAAAATATATGCTCGTTAAGCTTGAGTTTAGAATAGATTATAGAACAAAAAAAGAGATTTTCTTCCTTTTTCTCATCATAGTATTCATTAAGGTAAAAAGAAAAAAAGAAAAAGAGAACGTTAGTTTGTTTACTTTATTCCTGATCTTCCAGAACTACGCAAAGATCTGATTCATGCGGCGTCATGATAGTAGGCAACCTACATAGGGTTCGATCAAATTATTTTTTATTTTATTAAAAGAAAAAGGAAAAAAGAAGAAAAAAAAAGAGAGGTGAAGTTGTGGGACGTGAGAAATGAGAGGAAAGAAAAGAGCGATAAGCAAAAAGAAAAGAGGAGAAAGGAAATAAAACACCAAGCGGTGCTAGAAAGGAAAATGAAGAAGGAAATGGAGTAAAAAGAGTGAAATTGGGATGATGCCATATGGCCTTCATACCCTCGAAGTCATTTTAGAACCGATAATTGTGACTAGGTGCATTGCAGATAATGTGAGATTATCTTATGTTAAATGTCCTAACGCTAACGAGATGACTTCATTTTGTTCATTTTTGTTATCTTTATAGCAGAAAGGTGGTTGGTTTGTGGTTCTTAAAGTGGTAACTCCTCTCTATAACATAAAGTCAAAAGGCAATGGCAGACAACAACAGAATTGAGTTGGTTGATACCGGTGCCCGAAAGCAATTGGTTGAACAGGACACTGGGTTGGTTGATGAGGTAAGGATGTTAAGACAACACATGACAGACATGTATCTGGCTTGGATGACTGGGAAGGCACCACCTCCGCCACCACCTAGCTTCCTTGATGCTACCCTTACCCATACTCCGGTCATAGTGCCAGATGATTCCCCACACTCTCCAGATTCTCCCGCTTGTCACAGCTTTCCCGACCACCCTAGCAACTTCATCACTCGTCCTCCAACTACCTTTCCCAAAAATTGCCCACCTGTCATATCCACTATCCCCACGATCACAACTTCTCAACAAACTTCCCTTCTTAGATCCAGCAATGAACACCCATTACTCATGATGCCCAATATTACCCCTCAGAGGTTACCCACAAAGTCCCTGACTGATACCATCATAGCCCTCGGAATGAGCCTCATGTTAAAAATGAAAAGTTCACAGAAAAGGAAGGGCGAGAGGAGATATCCAGGAAGCTGAAAAGTATACAACAGTCCTTAATGAGCATGCAAGGGATGGGAAATCATATTAACATGTCTTAAAATGACTTGTGCATGTTCCATGATGTTCATCTGCCCGCGGGGTTTAAAGTGCCAAAGTTTAACTTGTATGTTGGATGTGGAGATTCGGTAGCCCATCTGAGGGGTTATTGCAGTGAAATGAGAAGTGTTGGCGGGAAAGATAATTTATTGATGGCGTATTTCAGTGAGAGCCTGACTGGGGCAGCCTTGGAATGGCATACACGTCAAGATGTCAGTAAGTGGCATACATGGCATGACATGGCTCAAGATTTTGTTCGACACTTTCAATACAATATAGACATTACCCCAAACCGCTCCTCCCTATCTAAGATGGAAAAGAAACAGGAGGAAAGCTTTACGGAGTTTGGGCTCAGATGGAGGGAGCAAGCTGCTCGAGTCAGTCCCCCGATTGGTGAAGAAGAAATGGTTGAGCTTTTCCTACAAGCCCAGGGCCCCACCTACTTCAGTCATTTGATCCCGGCCTTGGGTAAACCTTTCAATGATGTGGTAAAAATGGGGGAGATGGTAGAAGAGGGAATCAAGTCAGGCAAAATCATGAGTTATTCTGCATTGAAAGATACTACAAAAGACATTCAGAACATCTCAGTAAGTTTGGGTGGAAGAAAGAGAAATAGAAAAGATGTTGTTGAGCCGCGCCAACGACAGGATCTAGTGGGCATTCTTGCTCAACGCTTTCAGCCTCGATATCGACCCCATGGATATCCCTGTGCTCCAAATAATCCTCCCCAATCACCTTCCCAGTACTCCGTCCACAATGCACAACCATATGCTCCACATCCACAGGACTCGCGATGGCCTGCACCACTCCCACAAATGTCTTACCCGCCCCCTCAAGCATATCAACCACCTATCCGCAAAGGGTTCCAACCGAGGCCAGAGTACAAAATGAAAAGGCAACAGCAAAAGGAAAATACTTTCACTCCCATTGGAGAATCATATGCCAGTTTGTTCCAAAGGTTGAGGCAATTGGATATGTTGAAGCCGATTCAGATAAAAATGCTGAACCCTCCTCCAAAGAATTTTGATTATTCTCAAAGGCGCATATTGCTCTAATGCCCCGGGTCACAGCACAGAAAAGTGTTGGCATCTGAAAAGAGCAGTTCAGAAGCTTATTGATGCAGGTGACATTGTCGTGCAAAATCCAGATGCAGTAGACACTAGCCAAAGTCCATCACCTATTCATAATGAGACGCATATGGTGGGTATGATTTGTGTTGAAAAGGAATATGAGAATTCTTCTGAGATCCTCGGAGGTCCACATGCTGCAAAGCTTTCAGTGCTATCAGTCTCGGTTCCGGAGGTTGATCTTAAGAACGAGTTGGCAAAACGGACCCAAATGCAATTTGCTAAAGTCAATGTGATGGAGACTTGCGAAGGTCCTAGTACTGTTGATGCGGAACTCAGTGGCTAAGATGTAGAGCTTGATGATTGGAAAGATGCTCCTTTCATGGCTAGCCGGGAAGGAGTCTTGGTAGTTTATTTTGTTGTCATTTCTGTTGTCCGGGTTATCTCAGGGTTGTAATCCGGATATTGTCTTATGACTCAAACCCTTCTATCCTTTTATTTTGCCTAGTTTGTTTAGTCGTAGTAACTCTTTTAGTGTTATCTAGGTTTGTTCCAGGGTTGTAATCCCAGTTTATGTTGTTCAAACTCTTTCACCGTCTGTCTAATGCAATTCTCTATTTTCTGTTATTTCTGGTCATTTTTTGTTTAGTTCTCTTCTCCTTTTATAGTATCTTTTCATGCTGGCTCTAGTGACATGACATGCACGCATAATTCTAGGCCTGGTCTTAAAAATTAGTTTAATCATGAAGCAATGCAACAAGTTTGAAGATGCTGGGGACATTTGAGGGAAATAAGTACAGATGTGGACATTTTGAGATCATTTAAAGCCCGAATTGTGTGAGACTGGGGCAGATGGTTTGGGAAGTTAAGAGGACGACAAGAATTTATTACAAGAAAGTGCGTCCCAGACAATTTGAAGCAAGCAACTTTCAGTTCAAATTAATCTCAAGTTACAACATAAAGCCAAGGGAGTGCACATCCATTTTGAAGAAGAAATCACCCAAGAAGAGCTCTGTACTTGACAAGGCACTAAAGAAAGGTGGAAGGCATATCTGTGACACCAACGCCGATGATGCAAACGAAATGCTATGCATGATCTTCATTTTTCATCTTCAGCGTGCATGTGTTATACTTGGTATTCTTAGAGATTGGGAGGCCCTCTTTCTGCTATCTAAACACTTTATCCTTTGTTACCTCTTTTTGAGCCTTATTTGTTTTCTTTCATACCCCTCTTTTGGAATCAGTAGCAAAGTTCAGAAACACAGATACAGAAGATAAACAAAGAAAAGAAAAGAGGAAAAAGAGAAGAGGAAAAGAGAAAAGAAATTGAAAAAAAAAGTAAGTAAAGCAAAAGAAAGAAAAGAAAAGAGAAGAGAAGAAAAGAAAAAAAGAGAGAGAAAAAGAGAGAGAAGAGGAGAAAAGAAAAAAAGAGAAAAGTACAAAAAACAAAGCAGTTCCTGTGTCATGAACTACATTCGACCTGATTCCTTTTAAGGATATGTAGGCAGCCTCACGGTTCGGTCCCATCAAAATAAAATTCGAAATTCCACAGGCAAGGAAACTGGGGCTGAAGTTGCGGTTTTGTAAAAGATTTGATTCCAAAAGTTATAATTCTGAACCCATTCAAGTTGTTTTTGAGCCTTTATGATATCCTTTCTTTCTAACCCTGTCCAAAAGCCACATTACGGTCCAATAAAGACCTCCCAGATAACCTTTGAGAGTGTCGAGCTAGACATGCCAGGAGCATATGATGTTTTTACTATGGGTAATGCCTTGTCATATGCGGAATCAGAGGAAATAAAAGAAAAGAACAAAATGAGAGAATCTTATTGGTGGAAACCTTCACATGCACCATAAGGCGATGGTGAGTTGAGAGAAAGAACAAAATGAGAGAGGCTTGATGGTGAAAACCCTTCGGGCACCACAAGTCGAATAAGGATCATGAATCAGCTAGGATGATCGGAGCATTGAAGCCCAGTTTCACGGCGAAGAGGTACAACAAGAGTTGAACATTAGACTTTCTTGACAGATTAGGCCATTAGTCCAAAAATTCGTGTCATGGTCATTAGAGTTGGTATCCACATTTGATAAGTTTCTACTCTGTAGTTTTCTTGCTAGATCTCATGTCTTTCCATTGTCCCTTACTCTGCTCCTTTTGTTGTTCAAGTCCTCTTTTGAGTCAGTTTGGTCAAAACAAGTGAGAAATGACTTCAAAATATGCTACCAGCTTTCCAAGAAAGAACAGTAGGCGCACTGATTTGGCAACAATCAACGTGTTTTGGGATTCATGTAAAATACAAAGGTTCGATATATGTCAATTCATGAACAATGCAACAGATAGAGGGTGTTGGGTTTGAACGGATCAAAGGTACTTTCTGTGATAAGGTTGACAGAGAAAGTGGTTAGTCAACAAACAAGAAAGGTCTCTCAATTTGAAATCAAAGTTATCCTGGCAGTTGAAGGAGCAATCGCCCTCAAAATTAAGTCCACAAACCAACCACCATGTTTAAACCCACGAGTTTTCTTTGTTTGAAACAGGGACGAAGTCTATGTCCAAATCAAGCTTGGAAGCCTGAATTTTTAAGTGCCGTGACCAAATTTTGTCAGCACAAAGGCTGTGCGTGAAGGGTTTTACTTGCAGGTGCAAACTGGGGCAGAAAATTTTTGTTCATTTTGTTTGTTTTGAATGCAGGCACCCACATGGAAAACAAGGGAACACAGAAAGTTTCAGCAATCAGGCGCCCACCTAGAGAACAAGGGAAAATGGTTCAAGTTTCAAGGGAAAGTAGTTCAAGTTTCAAAGGAAGACGGTTCGAGTTTCGGCAATCAGGTGCCCACCTGGAGAACAAGGGAAGACAGTTCAAGTTTCGGCAATCAGGCGCCCACCTGGAGAAACAAGGGAAAACAGTTCAAGTTTCAAGGGAAAGCAGTTCAAGTTTTGATGGAAGACAGTTCGAGTATCGGCAGTCAGGCGCCCACCTGGAGAACAAGGGAAGACCGTTCAAGTTTCAGCAATCAGGCGCCTACTTGGAGAACAAGGGAAGACAGTTCAAATTTCAAGGGAAAGCAGTTTCAAAGTAAGACAGTTCAAGTTTCAGCAATTAGGCGCCCACCTGGAGAAACAAGGGAAAACAGTTCGAGTTTCAAGGGAAAGCAGTTCAAGTTTCGAAGGAAGACAGTTCGAGTATCAGCAGTCAGGCGCCCACCTGGAGAACAAGGGAAGACCGTTCAAGTTTCAGCAATCAGGCGCCCACCTAGAGAACAAGGGAAGACAGTTCAAGTTTCAAGGGAAAGCGGTTTCAGAGGAAGACAATTCAAGTTTCAGCAATCAGGCGCCCACCTAGAGAAACAAGGGAAAACAGTTCAAGTTTCAAGGGAGAGCAGTTCAAGTTTTGAAGGAAGACAGTTCGAGTATCGGCAGTCAGGCGCCGACTTGGAGAACAAGGGAAGACCGTTCAAGTTTCAGCAATCAGGCGCCCACCTGGAGAACAAGGGAAGACAGTTCAAGTTTTAAGGGAAAGCCGTTTCAAAGGAAGACAGTTCAAGTTTCAGCAATCAGGCGCCCACCTGGAGAAACAAGGGAAAACAGTTCAAGTTTCAAGGGAAAGCAGTTTCAAAGGAAGACAGTTCAAGTTTCAGCAATCAGGCGCCCACCTGGAGAACAAGGACAGTTCAAGTTTCAAAGGAAGACAGTTCAAGTTTTGGCAATCAGGCACCCACCTGGAAAACAAGGGAATTCGCTTCAGAATGCAATTCAAGTCAGCAACAAAGGAAGCTCGCCTGGAGAGTACGAGTCAACAGCTCAAGATGCACCACAGAGCCGCAGAAACTGCAAGATCAAGTTTGAAGATATGTAGATAGGATTCTTGTAATTCATAGATCATAGTTTAGTCTAGCTTCTTTTATTTTGTCTTGGTGTAATAAGGAGTTCAGCAAGCAGCAGCAGTGAAATCACAGCTTCCCGGTAGTCCCAGCTACCAAAACTTCCCGAACTACACTGACATGTTTTCTTTATAGCCAAGGATATGTAGGCAACCTCGGAAGCAAGGTTCGGTCAAATCTTTCAAAAAATGCTTCCCACGGAGTATTCAAACGGGCAAAAATCGCTCGTATCCGCTCACCTTATCATTGCACGAAAACTCATCGTGTTTCCGAGCAAAGAGGGGCAGCTGTGCGCACGTGATTTTTGCCCTATATAAATTACTCCTATAAAATTCAAGAAAATAGATTTTTTCCAATTATTTGCCATTTTGTAGGATTTTATTAATTGTTTGCATTGTTGTGCACGTTTACTTTTTATTAAAACCATGAAAAATATCAAAAATACCATGCATTGCATTTAGGTTGTGTTTTACATTTTTAGGATTAATTGGTTAATCATTTGTGTTGTTAAAAATGAAAATACAAAAATGGCCCATTTTGTATTTTTACCTTTTATTTTGTTAGATTAGTGATTTTTCTCTTCTAATTTAGGATCACAGTAATTTTATAATTTTTGTAATTAGATAATTAGCTTAATTTTATATTTTAGACTAATTTAGATTTTAATTTAGATTAAAGAAAAAGAAAAAGAAAAAAAGGGAAAACGAAATAATTGGGTAATTCAACAAAGGGTTTTAAATGTGAAATTGGGCCATTTTAATGCCAAATTCACCCAGACCCAAGCCCAAATCATCGATACCCGGTCCAGGATCCCCTACCCCCAAACGACCTCGTTTTGCCCTTCTTTCATCACAATCGTTGGATCATTATGATCCAGCGGTCCGGAACTGGCCCTCCTCTTATTATAAAAATGTCTGAAACACTCTCCCCCCTCCCCCAGTCGAAACCCCCCCTCAGTCTATCTCTAACACCCAAGCCCTACTGATGTGAGCACGTGATTTTTGCCACGTTTAAACTACTCCTACAAAATTCCTTAGAATTAGGATTTTTCTTTATTATTTGAATTTTTTAGGAATTAAATTGCATGATTCTGTGTCTTGTTTGCATTTTTGTGTGCATTTTACTTGATATAATTCCAAAAATACAAAATAGTATGCATTTTAATATTATAAAATAAGGAAAATAACAAAAAATCGTTCTTTGCATTTTCACTTTCAATTTTTAGAATTTGTCTTAAGTTTTTCTTTAAATTAGAAATTAGTGGTCTTTTATTTTCATTTTTACAAAATCAGAAAATAATTAAAAAAAGTAAGTAAAAGAAAAGAAAACAAATAAAATCAAAATTAAAGCCTAGTGATCATAAGCACCCAATTTTGGGCCAGCCCAAACAAATCGACCCCTAAATCCCCAAAACCCGTCCAAAATGGCCCAACCCACACCCCTGATCCGGTCCAGCACCCCCCCCCCCCTTAATAAAACGACGCTGTTTTGGCGTCAAACAATCCTGGCTATCTACCTTCCCTCATCCAACGGCCCACGATTGATGATGGATTAAAATAAAACTGTCCAAAAATTTGTCAAAACCCTAGAGACCACCCCCTCTTCCTCGTACTCATCTGTCTCCGCGGGCTCCGCCTCACGCTGCCGCCGGAAATCGCCTCACGGCGGCGGCCGGCGTCTGATGACGCCCAAATTTACACCATAGCCTCTTCTTCGCCTCCCCATTCTAAATCCAGCCTTGGTTTCTTTCAAATCCCACCCCAATTCTCCAAATAACCCAAACCCTAGCGCCGCCACCACCGTGCACAGCGGCGGCGCCGTCCAAACTCAACCAAATTCACACCCCATAACCCCCAGGTCACCACAAACCCCATATCCTTGATTATTACATAAAAAAAAAACAACCAGATGGCCCTAATTTCACATCTAGGGTTTTAAGCAAGGTTGAATTGCGACTCATTGATTACCAGTGTTTAATGACCTTGAAAGTGATATTATGTGTTTATTTGACATGGAATAAACATTTAATATCATTTTTGGGGTCAATTTCAAGTTAGTGCATCCAAAGCCGAAAATCAGTGAGTTCTCCAATTTTTCTTCTCTTCTTCCTTTTCTGGTTTTATTATACTTCATAACTGTTTGGCTTCATGATTAATTGATTTGGATTGCTGTTTGTTTAGGGTTTAGTATTTGAGTTTATTTTTCTCGGTTTTGAATTCTAATATCCAATAGCATGAACTTGTTCTTTTAATTGATTAATCTGTTTCAGTAGCATGAATGTTGACTTGTTGATTTTATTTTATTTGAGATAAATATTCAGTAAGTCTTCAGATTTAATTTTGTTTGTCCATTTTTTTATTTTTCTTTTAGGTAATTGTTGTTTTTCATCAGTAAACTCTTTAATTTTCTGATTTGTTTGGACTTGATTCTGTTAGTTTAAATGTTTAGGGTTTAGTTTAACTTTGATTATTTTAAGCATTAGTTGGATTTTCTGTTTGTTTTTTGGATCTCTATTAGCTTAATTTTAGGTTTCAAGTCAATAATTGTTCAAAATTAGTTGAGTTAAGTTCTTTTGAATGATAACTATTCTTTAATTCAGTGTTTTTAAAGTTAATTAGGCTTAGATGATTGGATATGGCTGAATAGCTTGGTCTTTAATTAACTATAGTTGAATTTTAACTAGGACAAAAGGGGTTTTGGTTGGGTTAGTAATTTCAGGGGTAGTCAGGGGTAATTTGGGCACTCAAAATGGGTTAGTTTGTTAAGGCTCTGTAATTTCAGAACAAAAATGAGGGTAGTATAGGTATTCCATAGGTAGAAAGCAAAGCTAGAACACCCTAGGTCCTTCTAGAAGGGGGTCTTAGTGTAAGTTTCAGCATTTTGAAAACAGTAACTTGGGCAACAAGCCACAAATTTAGGGATTAATGACTAAATTCTGAAATAAAAAAAGGGGAAAAAATGAGTGAAAACCTCTAGAACATTCCTGCCCCTTCCTTGCCTATAAAAGGCATGTCCAGTGCCTTCATTTACAAGTTTTGGGAAGACCTCTGAAAATTCCCCAAAAACTTTCCAGCTTTTAATTTTCCTCCCAAATCCCTTTATGAAGTCCTGAATTGCAAATTCGAATTTCAAAATCTAAGGAAGTTCAAAATTTGCATTCCTATAGTTCAAATATTATTCTAGATCTTAATTCCTGTCAAAAAATCCAAAAACATACAAAAATCCAGTAGAAAATTCTAAAAAAAAATACTGTTACATTGAAATTTTGAGTTTGATTGCAAGTTAGTTTTAATCCGAGTTTCCTAGTGTTTCTAGATTCAATTTCAAGTCATTTTGGGTTTTGTTCAAGCTGTTTTGGGTTGTTTCTATTTGCTGAAGTTCAGAAATCATCTCCTGGGTTTAATTTCGAATCATTTTGGTTTATTCAAGTCTATTTGGTGGATTATTGGAACTGTGTTTTCACATTTCGATTCCGGACTGATTCTGGTGCTGTTTGCTGACTGTATATGAGCTGCTGCTTTGCTATTTGCTACTGATTCTCCTTCATCTTATTGTACTTTGATTCCAGGTACACATTCTGAGCTCATGTCAATGTACATCACAAGCTGAAAATGAAATCAAGTTAACATTTGAGTTTTGTTATAGATCCTGATTGTTTACTGCTTATCGTATGCTTTCATGGTTAGCTGAACTGTAACAGGACTCTATAAATTATATTTGACATTTGGATTGATTATCGTTAGTTTACGAATGTATTTGTATAATAACTGTGATTTGCGTAATTAGTTGATAATAAAATAGCATCAGTTAGTTTCTTAAAAGTCAGGAAGTAATCAGAGTTTGAAGCTGGTGATTGGACTTAAATTTTGAAATGCATAGGAGGTGGTAAGCTTGGGTCAATACATGAATTTCAGCTTAATATTAACGTTTCTGGTGCTGGAATCAAAAACAGCGTTTAGTTTGGAAAGTTTGTTGTTCGAATTTGATACTTCACTTCAGTTAGTAGTCACGCTAGTTTAATCATAGCTTCTGAAATGATGAAGTAATACGACAGTTTAGGCACAATCTGGGCATAGGAATTTGATTTTAATAAATAGCTCTTGTTGATTTGAAATATAATTACATTGTTTCATTGTTGTAAAACGTGGAGTGCAGTATGAATCTGGCCCATTGGCTATGAAATGTATCAAGCTCTTTTGGTTTGGGCCCGCCAGAATCATGGGTTAGCGGCCCATTGATAATTTAATTGGGCCTCAGCACGTTTAAGGTGCGGTACAGATCTAGTTGGGATTTACTTCACATTCAGGCCTGGGCCAAAAGTTCACGGCTCAAAATGCTAGAAGCTAAAAGTCATTAAAATCGTACTGGGAATACGGGGATTAATTTGCAAATATAAATTTAGGTTTTCGAGTTAGGTGGCGGGTTCAAATTAAGAGGGTCCTCCTTTTTGTTTGAATTCGGACTTGAACTCGAGGCCCAAATTTATAAATGTAAATTAATTAGGCCCTTTTAGAGACAAAAAGTAAATAGAAAAATCATAGTTGCTTTAGGTTGGCCTTTAAATAAAAATGAGATGAGCCTCGCCAAACAAAACATATAAATTGCGGGGCCCTCATTAAATGCTTATGTTAAAATACTTAGAATTCGGGACGTGCTGTTTAGCGGATTTCACGGCCTCCCACAAAGATAATAACACGTTAGTCGCTTTAGGCGCGCTTTTAATAATTTTACCTTCTAAATATGGGTGTGTATTTCATGCAACCCAAATCCAAATCCAAAAACGTCGAATAAGAATGTGTCGAGGATCCGGGTGCATTTTATGTGACGTGATCCAAAAACATATTCTTAAACGACGTTCACTTTCCTAAAAATTAACTAAAGCGGTAAATACTCCTAAAATTGCACTATAGGTTAGAACATGTGTAAAAATCAGATTTTGCCATTTATGATAATTTAAGCGACCGTGCTAGAACCACGGGATCCGGGGGTGCCTAACACCTTCCCTCGGGTCAACAGAATTCCTTATTCAGAATTTCTGGTTCGCAGACTCCGAATGGGAAGTCGATAATTTTCCTCGATTTGGGATTTAAGCTAAAACTGGTGACTTGGGACACCAAAAGCCAATCCTTTCCCAAGTGGCGACTCCAAAAAATAAATAAATAATTCCATTTCGAATAATGTCACTTTAAATGGAAAAACTCCCTTATACATTATCCTTCGGGGTAGGTGTGTAAAAAGGAGGTGTGACAGCTCTGGCGACTCTGCTGGGGATACGAACCCAGAATTTCGATTCAGGGTTCAAGAATTCTAGCTTAGTATAATTGTTATATTTGGCTTATCTGATTTTCTTACATGTTCCATGCTATATGTGCTGATTGTTTTACCGCTTTGATATTTGCTGAATTGTATATATATAAACTGTCGCGAATCTCTTCCTCTCTCTGAGTCTTCTACATCATGGAGAAGGGTGCACTTCGTGTAGCTTCTCTTCTGTTTAGAGTCTTTCCCTATTTAGAACGAGGTTTGGATAAATTGCTAAGCCGGCGGAGCTTCTGTATCCCCGGTGCGCTGCCTCCCCCTTGGCTCGAGTTGTCCGCTCGGGTAAACCAGGTCTAGACCAATAAACCTAGGGTTTAAACCTAGAAGAACAAAACCTCATGCCGGATCCCTAGTAGGACGTTTGTTTGCATCATGTGCATTTGACTTAGGGGACTCAACACAGGGGTTGGGTCCGTCTAGGACAGGTGACCCGAAATGAAAAAGACCATCCTGATGCATCTTACGTGCTACTTGCGCATTTATTTGCTCGGCTTTGCATGTTGACCGTTTTGTCTAAATGAGTGAAAATGGAGAAAATAAGCAGTGTTAGGACTAAGTAAGGGTGACCATTTGTTTTGAAAAACCCAATACCCAAATAGTACCGAAATGCTGCCGGATTTTGAAAAAATGAAAACAACAAAGGAAAGAGAAAAAATATTTGAAAGAAAATAAAAGGAAAATGGTTGTTCAAAATAGTTTTGATTTTGGCAAGTCTGACCGAACTACGCTGGTTTGATTCTCACCGGATGTGAGATACGTAGGCAACCCTCATCGGGTCCAACCACCATTTTGCAAAAAATAGCCAAAAAATGTCAAGATTTTTAATTTTTGTCAACAATAAGTTGGGTGATGCCATTCTTGTTTTAAAATAAGCCGAATGTCCCGAAAAGGACGCCGGAAGGCTGTTTTTGCAAGAACAGCCACCCTGAGTCATTTTAAATGGTTTGCGGGCACAGCCTTAAAATCTTCCTCCCAGAAGTGCTGAAAGGTCGTATCTGCAAAACCGAGTCTTTGTTTGCTTAAATAAAATTTTTGAAAAATAGCCACTTTTCCTTTTAGGTCAAAATAAGTCATTAAAATACTCCTTAGATGTCTTTCTTTCATAAATAAAAAAATATATTTAAATAAAAAAATACAAATTTTGAAAATGGAGTCCGAAAATATTTTTGCTCAAAAATCCAAAATATTTTTCGTAAACGTCCCTTTTCCGAAATTAAGAGGCAACTTTCAAAATCAAAAAAAAAAGAAAAAAAATAAAAATATTTCTTTTTACTTCTAATAATTCCCAAAGTTCCAATAAAAAGAAAAGAAATGTGTAGAAGTCTTTCTTTTAAAAAATCAAAAGAAAAATCAAAATCAAAAATCAAAAATCAAAAAAAGATATTTTCCTTTTTCTTTTAAAGCATTTCTTTCAAAATTCCAAAAAAAAGAGTTAGCTTATTTACCTTATTTGCAAGAACTACGCTTGGTCTGATTCATGCAGGGTCATGATACGTAGGCAATCTCCATAGGATTCGACCGTAATCCTAAGAGAAAAGGAAAAAGGGAGGATAGAAAATAATTAAAAAAAAACAAGAGAGAAAAAAGAAGGCAAGAAAACAAGAAGAGGAAAAGAAACGCAAAAAGAGAAAATAAGGAATCGAGAGAAAAACCATGGCAAAAGAAAAGGAAAAATAGAAAATGAAAAAAACAGAGGGAAAATAAATTGGAAAGGAAAGAATTTGGAAAAGAAAAGCCGGGATGACGCATGCAACCGTTGCAAACATATAGACGCTCATAGGTGCATCACACCCCAATGTGCGGTTACTTATCTATTACTTGTCTCAAACTAACCGTTTGTTGCTGTCGATCTCCAGCTCCAGGTCTTTTAGAAACGGTGGTTGGTTTTTGGTAAACTGGCATCGCATCGATATTATACCAGATCAAAAGGAAGTACAGAAATGTCGTCTGAAATGACTTTGCCACCAGTTCTCATCACCGAAGACAACCCCATCTCAGGGATCCCGGCCTCCGAGTCTGCCACAGCTGAAGAAAATCGGATATTACGTCTCCGAATGATGGAGATGTGGGACGCATGGACTAATGGCAGGGAGCCTCCAAGTGCTATCCCTGGTTTTCCTGAATTGTTCCCGAGAACCGGGGGTACTTCTAACATCCCCATCAGTCACCCGAATACCCCGTCTGCTCACTTTATAGGAACACCTTCTGAGGTACGCCCCCAGGTGTTCACGTCAGGAGCAGTCCCCAATATTTTTACCGCTCCACCATGCTCTGCCATCACACAGCCTTTACTCCCTAGGCCTGCTATTGATCCCTCGGCCTTCACTTTCCAAAATCCCATATTTCAAGCAGATCCTCCTCAATATCCCACATATAATTACTCTCAGCCACCACCATTTGAGCTTACGCCAGGACAAGATCAAACTCCCAAAGTTCCTGAACAAGATGAGATGGCAAAAAGAATGAGAAGCCTTGAACAGAGTTTAAAGAATATGCAAGGTTTGAGTGGGCAAAAAGTGTTTCTTATACAGATCTATGCATGTTCCCTCATGTGCACCTGCCCATGGGATTTAAAACGCCAAAGTTCGAAAAGTATGATGGGCACGGCGATCCCATTGCT